>NC_048303.1:72118063-72274798 GCF_013100865.1 Trachemys scripta elegans
ATTATTTATTGCTATTATTTTACATGTGGAAAAACTAAAGCACAGTGGTGTTAAGGTTCTGATTTTCTAGACTGTGTATGTGTGGCTTCCCCATTTTTTTTCCCTTCTCCAAGTTCCGTTCATGTGGCTGAGCATGCAAAATTGGTTAATGCATACTCAAATGGTCAATTGTGAAAATATTTGCATGTGTGAACAAACACCTCATTTACATACACCATCACTGTAGTTCTGTTTAGTCATGCAATTGAACATGTATCATTGTGTGCAGTTCAGAAAAGCAGGTCCTGAGAGAATTGTATAAGGTCACACTGGAAGCTCTGTAATCATGTCAGTCTTTTTTTTCTCAAAGCTCTTCTAAAATTCTCTGCTCTAAGGAACAGCTGAACAGTCTCTGTGAATTCTTTCCAGCAAAGTAATATCAGAATGGAGCTTTCTTAGTTTTCTTCAACATTTTTTAATAAAGCAAATCCAAAATATTAAACAAGGATAAATCATAAGTTCAGAAGGTCACAGGCCCCTGGCTACATCTTAATGTCACTCAAGCATGTTAAACTCAGTGAGCAATCTGTGTCAGAACTCCTAAACCTCCCAAGAGACTTTGGCATGGAAGGCGTGATCCTGTGAGGTACTGAGCAGCCCTTAAGAGCTGCTGTGGGTTGAGGGCACCAGTTCAAATCAATAGGCTCTGAGGGCACTCCGCACCTTACATGCTCATGCCCAGTGTTAGCAATGGCACAAAAAACTGAGTTAGAGCTCAACATAAACAGAACTATATTCAAATTCACGTCTTTTCCCAGTGTTTTGCATTTCATGGTGTCCAATTTAAAATTAACACCCAAATCTATAAATCCAGCATCAATAAAGCTCCAGTATGAAATATGTTAACATGTTATAACTCAGGAACCAACCCATGCAACAAATCTCGATGCCAACTCTGCCCACATATCTACACCAGCAACACCATCACTGGACCTAACCAGATCAGCTACAACATCACCGGCTCATTCACCTGCATGTCCACCAATGTTATATATGCCATCATATGCCAGCAATGCCCCTCTGCTATGTACATTGGCCAAACTGGACAGTCACTACGCAAGAGGATAAATGGACACAAGTCAGATATCAGGAATGGCAATATACAAAAACCTGTAGGAGAACACTTCAACCTCCCTGGCCACACAATAGCAGATGTAAAGGTTGCCATCTTACAGCAAAAAAACTTCAGGACCAGACTCCAAAGAGAAACTGCTGAGCTCCAGTTCATTTGCAAATTTGACACCATCAGATCAGGATTAAACAAAGACTGTGAATGGCTATCCAACTACAGAAACAGTTTCTCCTCCCTTGGTGTTCACACCTCAACTGCTAGCAGAGCACCTCACCCTCCCTGATTGAACTAACCTCGTTATCTCCACACTGATATATACCTGCCTCTGGAGATTTCCATTACTTGCATCTGAAGAAGTGAGGTTCTTACCCACGAAAGCTTATGCTCCCAGTACTGTTAGTCTCAAAGGTGCCACAGGACCCCCTGTTACTTTTTACAGATTCAGACTAACACGGCTACCCCTCTGATACATAGCTCAGTAGTTAGGGCACCCATAGGAGATAGGAAACCCAAGTTCAAATCCCTGCACCACATTAGGCAGAGGGGGAACATAACACAGGTATCCTGCAATCTGGTAGAGTGCCCTAACCACTGGGCTAAAATTTAGAATGAGGTCCTCCTCCTTCCCCTAGTGTGTCTTGAGAGGGGTGGGCAGAGTAAAGAAACTGTGGGATCCATGAAGGTACACAGGTGCCTAAATCTTGTGTTTAGGCACTGAAGTCCCAGTTTTGGCTCCACTATGACCCAGAAACCTCCTGCCAAACCCTGTAGATGCCTAAACTCACTTGGCGCCTAAGTTTTCAAAGTAAAAGTTCCCTAGGCACTTATGTTTCTGCCTCTGGGCATGTGCACTGCTGCCTCCCTCTAGGCATCCAAATACCTATCTCTTGCCTGAGCCCCAGAGCGATTCATGAACCAGGGAAAGAGAGGAGTTCAGCCACCTAAGTCATAGGTGGGACCCAATCCAGTAAGCATGCCACCTACTGGATTATCTCCCATTCAGAATCCAACCAGATAACCATTTAAGTATTTATCCACAGTGGATCACCCATTGGGCCTGAGAAAGAGAATTATTCTGTATTCTAGTGGTTACGGTACCCACCTGGGAGGTGGGAAACCCTGTGTCCAACACCCTGCTCCAGTCATTCTTTCATTAATTATCCAGAATGCAATGCTTCAACAGAAGAGCCTGAGGGATCCCCATATCAGAATGTCTCATAGCTCTGTGGTTAGAGCAATCTCTGGAGAGGTTTAGGACCCAAGTTCAAATCCTTTCTACCACTCTGGTAAGGAGGTGGAATTTGAACCTGTGTTTCCCACATCCCAGGTGAGTGCTCTAATCACTTGGCTAAAAGTAATGAGGGCATCAGCTCTTCCTCCTCCAGCCATGTTGTGTGGAGCAAGGCAGGCACCTAATTCATTCCCTCAAAAAGTGGTTTAGGTGACTCAAGGTACTGTGATCTTGTTAGTGGATCGCTAAACTGAAGCTAGGCACCTCCCTTCAGCCTGAGGAGGACAAAGCTTAGCCCACTCCCATCTGGTTGGCATCTCCCATGGGCTAGAAGTGGTGTTCCTGTGATGTTTTATAGGCACCTTGAAGTTAGATACCATGACAGACAGCATTTGAACACTTACATACTTTCATGTATCCTACCCTATGTGACATGCGCAACTAAACTACACAGTGCAAATTGCAATTACATATAACATTTTAAATTTATATTGATGAGATTAATTACAAAGTCATGCAATACTGTTTGTTCCTTGATTGGCTCCCTTATCAAATGGGTATATTGCAACTGAATATATAATAAACATTCCTCTCTGTGTGTGGGTTAACTACTTTAGTAATAGAAAAATTACCAGGTCATTTGTGTAATTGATCATCATACTATGAATGTCTAATATTCATATTAAACTGATCACAAACTGCAGACCAAGTAGTGTTTGCTGAAGAAATTTGCAAATAATTTTGAATGAGAAATACATTTGAGATGTTTATGATCCACTCATGGGAAATTTGATCATAAATTATTTGTGCTAATTATTCGCTCAGCTCTAGCTATTGTACTATGAATAGAATACACGTCACACTATCACACTGTGCCTGGAACTACAAACTGCTTAAAGGCCAGACTAAAATTAGGTCACTTACATGCCAGAAGCACAGAGTGGCCAGGAATCATGCATATAGCATAGACAAGTATGTTTGAAACCATATCCATGCACTTTAGCGTTCCTCCACTTCACAGGCAAATCATTAAAATGAAGTGGATTCAGTAGATTTAAGATACTGGCAGCCACAAGATGTGAACTTCTTAAATTCCTCCTCTAAACTATCTTCACCCAAATATTTACATCTTACACAAAAGGAGGAACAAGTGTACAGGATGGACGATTAAGTAGCAAAAGACAGAGTTAAGGTGACTTTAAGATTATTTGACTTTCAATTTAATTTTTTTAAGTGTCTCTCTCAACTGTGCATTTCCCTGCTTTCTAACTTTTGTTTGTGGGGGAGGGCACAACATTCTCTTTACATTTCCCCCCGTTTAATACCAGTTTAATAAACTTTGCCAAGGAATACTTTAGGTATTTCAATTCCAAATAGTTTTTTTTCCTTGATCCTACCCCAAACTTAGTTTAAAAGCTTTTCCACTCATAGAAGCCTGTCCATTCACATAAGTTTGTGTATCAAACATTTGTTGGTTATCAATTTGCACCTTTTTAGGTACTTGAAAAATTACAAATAATTTCATTCTTGGAAAAATTTTATCATTGGTACCCAAATAAATCTCTCTCACTTTTAACTCATGGTTGAGTTAGACTAAATAAACCCACTATATAAGCCAGTTCTTGTCTGTTTAGATGAAGTCCATCCCAGTTAGCCTATCCAACTTCATGATATATGATTGCTGTCTTCGTAAGTGGCTTTTCCTTGTATTATTGTAACTGTGACTTACCTCTGAACTTTTTGTATATTTATCATGATAAATATACTGCCCTGAGCTTTGTTCTTCCCAAACAATATAAATGGAAATGGAATGTCTGCATTTTTAAAGGCCTTACATACATCATTTAGATCTCAGAAACAATCATGGAATGTCTGTCTTTTAATAAGGGCTCCATGGATCCTTCTATAACCCTTTGGGAATCACTCTAGGCAACAATTAGGGGAACTTGCATAACTTTTGTCTCTGCTAGATAACTGATAAGGCGGCCCTAAAGGATAAACACAAGATTTACCATGCAGATGCTCATCTCTTGAATGAATCAGGAAGCAGAAATATCAACCAAATGCAGTACTGCTGATTCATATTGATATTTTTAGTATTAGAACTAAGCAATCTTGCTATATGGAAAGAAATTGGGCAGGCACATATAAGTTTAAAGAAGTTTCAGAACTCCTCTGCTATCACCTTCTTACTAGCCTTCACTTTTGGCTCCACTATTATATAATTGAAATAAAATTGCATTGAATTTCTGAAGTAATAGAAATCCCTACAATTCCTCAGAAGAGGCAGATGCAATGAATGTATTGGACAATTTGCTCAGTGATTTGTCGTTTAAAAGTCACCTCAAATGCATATCAGAACATTCACAAAATAAACTTATTCAGGGAAGGGAAATCCTACACAACATTCAGAATATGCCTTCAGGAAAGTTTCTAGGAACAGTTTTCTTTAAAGTGCTCAAAAAGCTATGCCTTCGATTGCTACAGGGAGCTCTTAAAGAAAAATTTCAAAAACGCCAGCTACCTAAAGAAATGAGAGTAAACTTTAATTGCTTGTCAACCTTAAAGAATAAGAAGACAAGGCAAAGCTCATAATTCTCCCTCTGTTTATAAAGTCACAATATTTTACTCCTTTACATAGGCTGTATACTCACTCCGAAAATTAGAGTTGATAAATTTAATATTTTACCAGCTCAAACCAACAGATTTCCTGCAGTGGATATTGGCTTGAGATGACTACAATGAATGGTTTTATGTCATCCTCCTTCCTAGTGGACAGAAGAACAAAGCTCAGGGTCCTATGTTCTCTCTCTTTATTCTCCCTCCTATTAGATCACCAGGTCAGGAAAAGTCAAACACTTATCTGAGTCCTACCCCCAATAATAGCAGGGTGCTGAAAGGGTTGTAGAACAAATACAGGTGTATGCACCTAGGTATGGTGTAGATTCAGCAGCCAGTTGAAGGCTAGTGTGGAACTTCATTTCCCTAGTGGACATGCATGGTTATTGTTATGTTCATAGCATACACACAGAGAGGTTAAATAAAAACAATTGTGCTTGCCGGAAGGTCGCACTGTCACACCACTTGATTTCTTAGAATTCAGAATAACCCACAAGGACCCCAAAACAGAAAGAGAAAGCAGGCCGCTCCCAAAGACAGAGCGGCACAACTCACACCACTTTGTTTTAGGCTGGCTCTTTCCAGGATGCCTGATGCTGCCAGATTACATGCATCCCTACAGAGTCCCTTAGCCTGAAAGCAGGCCCAATAACCGCCCTGAAATTTAAAATGGCAGCTTACAATTATAATGCTGCACATTTCTCACTAAAAACACCACTGCATTTGACATGAATTGGTCTCTTTGGCTGTCTCAATAGAGAGGTCAAGGACTGACTGGCTATAGAAACTGAATTATGCTTTTACACCTAGAGTTAGTTTTTCTAGAATAGGGCAGACTTGGAGGATGGTGCTGAAACCTGTGCTGCCAGTTGCCATGCAATACCTGTCCCAAGGAAAAGTAGTGAACGTCAGAGAACTTTTACAGGAGAGAATTGCTCCTGGATATAGAAAATATTGGAAAAATAAAGTTGCACTGTTTGATACTGGAAGTGCAATACTCTGGTTTCTTCTTCTAGTTCTAATATGTATAAATAGCAGTGAAATGCTCTTTTTTAACTTGCTTGTCACAACTGCAACTCTGAATATGAAGAGAAGAAAGATGCCAGCCTGGGTGTGAATTTAGACATCTCTTATACTATCCTCCAAGGGCTCAATTCTGCCTTTCTTATTCTGACAAAACTGTTACTGTATTGGTCCAAGCACTATTGTTATTTTCATGTAAATAGTTCTACTGCCAAAGATTTCAACCACTCTTTTTAGGTGCCATGTATGTCAAGCTGCCTATCACAGGGCAATGTGGTTGTACCCATGGATAAGCAGCAGTATTTCAGCCTCTACCCATCTCTCCTGCCCAAATCACTGTTCTTTGATTTGGAGGTGGAGAATGATGCCAGCTGCAAGTTTTTCACATGAGGGGAATTATAGCTAGCGTTGTTCTTAGTTTAAATAAATCACTTGGGGAAAGGAGAAAACGGATCCGTGTATAGGTTATTTTGTTCACTTTGCTGAGATAAGTATGTCTGAGTGGTTTCTGACTGGTAGAATATGAGCCGATAGGTATATTGCCTTACCTCCTAGGCATAGTTTGTGGGGGAGATGGGTTGGCGGGAGAGGGCGGTTTCAGCATTAGCCCCTGAAAATCGCAGACTATCTGAGTTGGCTGAGAGGCTGAAAGCTAGTAATTGCAGTGTTTCTGTTCACTTTTACTTCAACATTTTAAAGATCAGCCAAATATATTTTGAGAATAAATCCTGTTTTGTATTTCTTTAAAACCAATAGAAAGTGGATTAAGAGGGGAAAGATCAGCCCTGTCTGTATGCATTTAATGATAAAATACTACAACAATGTTTTTCATCCATATCTATTCTCAATTGATTTTAGGTCCAGAGAATACACAAAATGACTTGCTAGAAAAGGAGGTTAAATCCATCTAGACCCATTATTTTCTCTGAAATTATTATTCTGGCATAGTTTTCTTTAGAGGATTATACTGCAAATCTAAGGAAACATAGTCCCTTAAATACAATACTCCAAACCTGAAGAACAGGTGTTGCGTGTGTAATAACACAGAAAGTAGTTTCATGAGTAAGGTTTAGAGCCACTTTGAGTAACAACAAAGTGACTTACTTGAAGTCTCACAATTAGCGATTCATAGGAGGTATTGCAATACCTACACTGTGCAATGTTTTTGTTTTTGCCACACCCTAGGTATTCCCTGGTGGGATACACATTCGCTCTCAGTTTTAACGCGGTAAAGAATTGACGCTGGGAGAACCCTCGGTATTGTTTCAGCCAGTCATTGCTGATGGGATCATTCCAAAAGTGGCTGGCTCCACTGCCTTGGCATGATAGGTCTTTCCACTGGGAGAATTCCGCATCTCCCCAGTTGCAGGGGATTGGGTATATTGCCCTGGGAGCTGGCTTCTCCCACCTCAGTTTTAGAAACACTTAAGCAAATGTGAAACTTGGGTTTTCTTGCTAATTTGAGTTTAACCCAAGGAAAAAACTGTAAAACAGATTGTATCTGGTCCAGTGCTGCTACACAAGGGGACAAGAGCGTGCTATGTGCCTTCCTTGCTTCCTTTCTTCCATCTCAACACACATGAACTACACAGGGGCCAGCCACAATTCCAATGAAGAGAAAGGTGCTAGCCTGACCAGCACCAGTAACCTCTGGAAGGGGCAGGCTGTGGCGCTGATCCACCTCTGCAATGGCTAGCAGAGATGAGCCAGCACAAGGTGGACACATGCAGCAGCCTGTAACAGAGTTGCTGCTCAAGTGGGAGGTCCCCAGAGCTCCTATAGGAATTAATCCAGAATTCCTGTATAGATGTCCATTGCTGAATAGCTCCTCACCTCTTTCCAATGCCACAAGTAGCCTAAAACTACAATATATGGCCCTGTGTGTTTTTATAAGGGGAGTATGTTTGTGCTATGTGTGTATTAAAGAAAATATAGAAGTATTCCAGAGAACAAAAGCACTGTTTAAGATTTAGGAGATTTAGTAGCAGAAATGCCTCTCTTTATAAATTTCAGATTTTAAAATAAGTTATCTCAACCCAATTCCATGGATAAACCTTTTACAGGAGAAAAATATATTTTGTGTTCCCAAAAGTCAGGGGAATCACAAATTTTAATCATTCTGTAAACCATTTGTCAGACAAGTACTTGAAAGTTATAGTCTATGAAGTGCCTAGCTGTCTGTAGTGCTTTATATGTAGATGGCTATAATAAGAATCACTCTAGATTGTGATATAATTATGTCCAGAAACTGAACAAAGGGATGCACTTATATCAAACTGAATTTAAGGTTACCTTGCAAACCCTTATCTTAAGAATTAAATGCCTTTAATTGTCCCCTAATACATAAATCTCATCTTTGTGGCAGGAGATATCTGTTTAAGTGATTAATGTATTGTAGAAAGTGGCTTTTATTTCATACAAAGAGTCAATTCATCTCTTTTACACAAGCAATAACACCACTGATGTCCATAATTTTCCCTGGATGAGGTTGGCAAGATTTTGGGCAAAATTTTGTCTAAATTTCTTTGTAAATAGAATTCTATAATGGAGAATCAATAAGGAGCTACTTACTGCACTCTACTTTCCTCAGAGCAAAGAAGGAGAAACCTGTACTGTCCCTTTAAAATATAGACACTGAATGACATTTTTCTCTTCTTTATACTTAAAGTTCTAAATACCTCCACAACCCTTACTTTTAGTATCAAAAATGTTGAATAAATCAACTGTTTTTAAAGGATATACATTATTATCAAACATATAGAAAGTGTGTATAATACAAATGAATACTGAGACTAACAAAAATCTCACGTTAAAAGGATTCAGCATTACTGTCCTGCATCAAATAAGGGGAAATATTCTTAAAGGTCAACCGAAATGCTTTTAAAAATAGATGACCAGATTCTAAATTGTGCACATGCAATTACTAAGACACAACCAGCCATTTTGCTGCACAGTTACTAAGATTTATTTATTTATAGGTTTTTCTGTGGTACTTTTCAGTGTAGTATTTGAGTTGCTCACAAACTTTAATGGATTTATCCTCTCAAGACCTCTGTGAGCTAGGGTTATATACTTGTCCCCATTTTGCAATTGGACAGAGGCACAGAAAAATGAATTGACTTGCCCATGGTCATGCAGGGAGACCCTGGCAGAACAGGGAATAAAGTCTCTATTTTCTGAGTCCTGGTGCACTGTCTTAACCCTTTGAGGAACATGTGGAACTTGTACCAATCATGGTACTTGTGTGTACAAATTATGCATACAGGCACTTTTAAAAATCTGTAACTGATCCTGTAAAACCCTGTAGGATCTCACATTTGTCCTTATCCAAAAGTCACTGATGTCAATAGGAGGCTTTCCATTCATTTCAAATTGTTCTCATGGCTTTAACGATAGAACAAGAAGCAATGGGCTTAAATTGCATCAAGGGAGGTCTAGGTTGGCGTGATGGGTTGTCCACCCCACACAGGACTGAATGGAGTTAAGGTGGTTGGATAGGCCAATTGACTCCACCTGGAGCGGGAGCCATGGAGCGGGAGTTTGATTCAGAACAGGCTCACTTGTGCAGGAACAAGTTCACCTGTGCAGGAACAGGTGGGGCCTATAAACCATGTAGCAGGCTCCACAGTAGCTAGCAGCTGGAAAAGGGTAGTCACTGGGAAGAGGGAGGAGTGTTTGGGGGGGGGTCACTGGTAAAGGCTGTAGGAAGTAGTTGCTCCCTGGGAAGAGGCAGGAGGGTTTGGAGCTGGTTTGCCTAGAGAAAGGAAGGGAACCAGAAATGTAGGAAGCAGTCCAGGGAAGGAGCAGTGAGAGTGGACAGAGAAAGCCCAGAACTGCTGAGCTGAGGGTCCCTGGACTGGAATCTGGAGAAGAGGGCAGGCCCAGGTTCTCCTACCAGCCACTGAGAGTGTGGCATAGAAACTGAGGCAGTGAATAGGAAGATTGCCTAGGACTGCTGATGGACTGTACCTCAGAAGGGGGAATGCTGAGTGACCTAGCTGAAGGACTAAGTCATGAAGGTTGTGGTGTGAGAGAGGAGCTGCAGACTAAAGGGAGAGACAGAGTAATGGTTTGCAGACTGTGGACAGGGGCATTGTCCTTGAGAGCTAATCCCCAGAGTGAGCAGGAGGAGGGGCCAGACTAGTGGTGAGTAGTGCACCCTTGTGACAGTTGAACATTTAGGAAAATTTTCCCATTGGAATAGTTAGGCACTGGAACAAATTGCCTAGAGAGGTCGTGGAATCTCCATCATTGGAGGTTTTTCAGAACACATTAGACAAACATCTGTCAGGAAGGGTCCAGTTAGTACTTAGTCTTGCTTCCAGTGCAGAAGAGTTCCAAACTGAGAGTTCAAATGTTATCATGACAACTGGTTCCTATGGACAGGGGCCTTTTATTGGCTACACCCCTGAAGGGTTGTGGAGGTATATCGTGAGATGAGGCAACAGTCTTGGAGGGCCTCCTCATTCCAAAACACTTAGATTTTTGTTACACTTAGATTGTAAGCTTTCTTTTTGTTTGTACAGTGCCTAGCACAATAGGGTCCCAGTCTATGACTGGGGCTCCAAGGTGCTACTGCATTATAAAGAATAATAAATTCAACTCTGGGAGTTTGGTGGCTTACATGCATTCTGACTATTTTTCATTGTATTTATGCACATAGCAAGTGCAGTATTTGTTCACTGTATCTCTAGTATATACTCTATAGTGCACACAAGAAGTTCCTGGGTGATTATTTCAGGATGAAAAGGATCTATTAGTCTAGGAACAATTGGTTTTCTGAGACTATTATGTGCAGATATGTATATTTTATGAAAAATATATTTAAAAGGTTGATTGGATTTGCTGATTTAAAAAAAACCATTTAGAATAAAATATCTGCCCTCTTACCTGAAAGCTTCTCTCAAATAGTATCAATACAGTCTCATCTATTACAATAGTGATCAATGAAGCTGCCCTGTGAAATAAATAAGAATTGCTGCCTGTTTCTGTGCTTCATATAACTTATTTGTTGACTGCTTCATATCTGACATAACTACTGGAGAGTAACTCCTAGAGTGAAAATGGGAGAAATTAAAAAGGAGGAAACAACTCCTCAGACTCCTTTCTTTTCATTAATAAATACACAATGAGCTTCAGTTTGCTAGCAGAGGCAGTGGAAGTGCACTTTGAAGGGTGGGGACAATGGTGCATAGTGAAACCTGAACACCCTGAGCACTGTACTAAGCATGGGGAGCGGGAGGAAGTCAGAATGGGCTCTATGCCTGAGGCATGGTGGCAGTCAGGAGCAGTGGGGCGGAGGTGGGAATTTAGGGTTTCACGAGTAGGCAGTGGAGTCAGGGTGGGTGCTCTTCAAGAGGAGTGGGTGACAGTTGGGGTGACAGGTATAAGTGGTGGAAACAGCTGAGTGCTCTGCAGGGGGAGTGAAGGGAGCTACTGATACTTGACCTGGTCACCCCCGGTTCCTGCCTCCTCCTCAGTCCAATTTGGGACAGTGTGGTGATCACTTTAGCCCCTCTGGGTCCCTTCCTTGACTCTTCTTCTCTCCCCTCTCCCCCCCCCCCCCACCCGCCACCCAGCAGCTATGGAGACCCACCTGGCCTGAACACGAGACAATTAGCCTAAGAATTATTGGTGGGGGTGGAAACATTGTTCAGCCCCCCACATATTTCTGTTGTGGGGATACTAGCCCTGATGGCTTCCCTCCCCCCAGGTTCAACCACACCTAGCTAGAAGTGGAGTACACAGAATCATTCATCTAGCTTGAGGTTGGTTTTCTTCAGACTGGATCTGTGCCATTCCTCTAAGATAGAAACTCCAGAAGGAAGGACTTACTTTATTGTGTCCTGTCATGCAATTTATCTTAAATACCAACATTTTATTTTTTATCTTGCTTAAAAATGGATTTTTTTTCATTTTCTTACTATAAAAGCAGTGGCCAGAGAACTGGTGAGCACCAAAAGCTATATTCCAGACAGACATTAGTCTGATATACATCTTCCCTGATATTTGGGCTAAAGACATATACTAGTTGATTTTGTAGAATGGCAATAATTACGTAGATTCTCAGAGAAGTAATGTAGCATTTTAAAGTGATCTAACATGGGCACAATAGCAGTCAGTGGGCAGCTGTTCTTGTGCTAGTCATAGCTATGTAATGTATGTAATCTGAATAGGAATTTCTGATTCCAAATGCATACCTACATCCTTATTTCACAGGTGCTGATGTCCAGCAATTTTCACACTTTGGAAAAACTGAACTTTTTTTGGTGGTTTCCTCTAAAACTTACAAGTAATTGCAGTCAGAGATTAATGCAAAAATGACTTCATCATTCTTTTCTCTCAAGTACTTTCTGTAAATAGACAATTGACCATTTAAAATCATGACTTTTGTGGTTCTGACTCCTGTTTTGCTCATGTAAGAAAACTTGGACTTTGATAGAGAATTCAGAGTTCATTTTTAAGATGGTTTATGCAAATATATGCTGTAAGAAACTTTTGGTGGGTGGGCTGCAGGAATAAAGTCAAATTTATTCCCCCTGTTGAAAAAGAAAGAAAATCATCCTCAAGACCAGTAGACCGATCATATAAATGCATGTGTACAGTACTCTTGCTCAGGTTACCTGTAAGCCCCTTAGAATGTATGACAAAGTCAAATATCTTAATGCATCTTCATTTAAAATGACTTTGCATCAGGGGTGAAAGTAACTTAAAGGACCTACCGATATGCAGGGCAGCCAGGGTCCTGGGCAAGATGGGGGGGATCTGGGCCGTGGAAGGGGTGGGACTGGCACCGGGGCCAGACTCCCCTAGCCAGCCCTTCAGTGTTGCCCAACCTGTGCCACCCATGGTTCTGATGGCTATTTAAAGGACTTGGGGCGCCAGCTGCTGATGCGGTAGCAGTGGTTAGGAGCCCCGGGCCCTTTAAATCACAACCAGAGCCCCAGGATAGCGGCGGACGGGAGCCCTGGAGCTCTGGCGGTGATTTAAAGGGCCCCAGGCCCTTTTAAATTGCCAGGCCCTGGGGCAGCTGCCACAGCAGCGCTTTAATGTTGGCTGTGTACTGGTCTCTACCGGGGGCCACTTTCTTACCGGCTTACTTTCACCTCTGCTTGGCATACAGATTTTTTTAATTGCTGATTTATGGCTTAAACCTCAAACGTTGTAATCAGTTTTATGTTTAAAATAGAAGTTGTTATAAATGTACAATGTGCCAAAAATCCACCTAACACTCGTTTGTGAAATTACCATGATTAATTATATCCATATTTGTACATAAACTGAGCAATAACACCTGAAAGGGCTTAATTAAATGGGCTATTTAGGCATGCCTCAAGAGCATTATGTTGAGATTGAAAACCGTGGGCAAACTGATTCAGCTGTCCTGAAGTTCATCAATGGCCCTATTAAGATGTGTCCCTCAGTATGATGGTGTTGTCAGATGGGTATAGAACAATCATAGATGCTGTTGTTAAACAATATATGCATATTGCCCATTAATATTTAAACAAGTAAGATCCTCTAAGAATTCTAGAGAATGAAAAGTGGAAAGAAAAAATGAAATTGGATTCAGCTCTCCTGTTCAGTCCCGGTGTGACCTAGTTTGGTGTGATGAAGGTTGGGGGTGGGGGGAGCTGTCCCTGGGAGTTATAAATGAGAGACAGCCCAAAGGCAAGGAAGAGCTTAGAAGCCACAGTTCAGAGAGAACATGAATTGGTAGAGGATATTTAGAGAAGTAGAGAGACTCTGCATCAGACCTAGATTGAGAGAGGGGATGCTCCTGAAGGAGGGAACACTGAGTTCTTTGGATGATCAGTGGCGTTAGATCAGGCTGTTGAAAGCAGAAGATAGTTGGGAGTCACCTACAAACATCCTTAAGTCATAGAGCCACTGCTAAAGAGGGTAAAGGCTGTCAACAGTAGAGGGAGAGGTCTGCTGGCTCTCTGAGCTGGAGAGCTGAAGAGATGAGGTTGGAGGCTAGGGAAGGGTGAGCTGCTGCTGTCTCCAGGTCTAGACTCGGACTTGAGAATGAAACCGGACATAGAGGCACCCCCTCTAGAGGGTCTGGGATGAGGTGTAGTGAGAGACACTGGAGCTGTACTTGGTGTTAATGGACTGTGCTGGGGAATTCTGGGTTTTGGTTGCGGGACGTCTATTTATGTTTATGGTCCTTTTTTGGTAACAAATTAACCTCATTAGGGCTATTTATACTTAGTAAGCTTTTGTGCAGTTATCGAGGACTCTAGAAGAGGGAAATCCAGGCAAAGGGCTGCTTGAAGGGCAACCCTGAGACCATGAGGGATCATAGGGGTGGAGGCCACCCTGCCACAATATGATATACAATATTGTAACACTGTGACAGTAGATCCATGGAGGAGCAAGAGAATGATAGCGTTAGAAAATTTGGGGCTTCAGGTCAGGGTTCTATGTAGGGGAGGGCAAAGACTATCTAGTGGGACCATCAAACAGTTGGAGCCCATTAGCCTAGATTAATCCAGCTTCAAGCACAGGAGAGGAAATGCAAGCTAACAGTAGGGGCTGGAAGCAGCTGAGCAGTCTGTGGCTGGATTGGAGATCTGCTCCTTACAGAGGTAATGTTACTAAGTTCAAACAGTCTCAATACAAGCCACCTTTATACTGAAGGCTTTGCTCCCTCTTCAGGGTGAAGAGGAAAGAGGTCTAATGACTGGGTATGCTGTATATTTAAAGGCTTTATTTTCTGCTTGTTCAGAAGAAGATGGGGTTTAAAGACTTGCCTTTTCAGCCCATTAAAAGGCTTCACTTTTTTCTCTATCCCAGAGGGGGAGAGAGAGAGAGTAGAAAAATTTAACTTTACCTGAAGGGCTTGAAATACTGTTAAGAAGTTATGAGAGTTTGGAGAGCAAACCCTGATTTCTCACTCAAGTTCCAGCTCACAGACTGGAACTACAAAATACCGGGCAGATTGGAGTTACTTGCAGCTGTGCACCTTCTGACTTTCATGTTCTCTAAGGATGCTGAAAGTCACTTCTGCCACAAAAAGTTTCAGCAGTGCAGGTGGTGGCATAGTATATAAGGTATTGGTGGATACGAAGCTTCCACGTAAACATCAGTTGTGGCAACACAAACTCTTGTGTCCTGATTAGAGCCAATGGGTGCACAGCACCTCTGAAAGTCAGGCTAAAATGCATGCGCCTTTTAAAAGAGAAATTACAAAACTCATAACTAAGTCTGTAAAGATTATAAATAGGGCAAACCATTCTGACTTCTTAGCACTGGAATGGGTTACCTAGGGAGGTGGTGGAATCTCCTTCCTTGGAGGTTTTTAAGATCAGGCTTGACAAAGCCCTGGCTGGGATGATTTAGTTGGGGATTGGTCCTGCTTTGAGCAGGGGGTTGGACTAGATGACCTCCTGAGGTCTCTTCCAACCCTGATATTCTATTATTCTTATGTTACTGTGTTTAGAAAACCACAAGTTTCTATGCTGTGCTTACTATCTCAAAAGACTGATGGTGAAGGAAAAAAATGCCTTTTGATCCTTTAATGCAGCATTTCAAAGAACAATAAGAGAGAATGAACAGAGAGAGAGAGTAAATGTCTAGTAGTTGGATATCTTATTCCCTATGAGCATAGTGTGCAGAAAATTCTTTGCATTAAAGATTTAGTTGAGGTACTGTGGTTATGATTAATAAGTATGTGATATTGACATAATGCCATGTCTTGCAAATTCCTATTTAGAGAAGTAGGCATAATTTCCCTAACTACCTTTTAATAAAACTCTGGTGGGTCAAGGTTTCTGGTGATAATGTAGAGAAAACATACACAGCTTGGCTGTCAGATCTGAGTGTTTGTAGGGATGTTATGTTTTTCAATGATACTTAGTATACAACTAAAATAATTTATTATTGAGGGGAAAAGTGTACAACTGAACTTTAATAATAATGATGGATGAATCTCAGAAATGTTGGCATTATAGAATACGCTTTCACAAAGCATTTTGGTTTTCTTCTCTCCAAAGCCACCTCTATTTCTTCCCACTTCCTAACACAACTAGCAACTTCTCTTCTTCAACTGGCTCAGCCTGCTCTGACCTTGCTTCCCTTCCATCTGTATCTCTACAATCAACTTTCTGGATGATTTCTTCTGGCAAGGACTTTATTGTGCTTAGAATATCATTGGTACATGAAGTGCCTATCCTGCTACAATTAAAGTCCAATGGAAGTTTAGTTGTATGTATTGTCATAGTGTCTAGAGGCCTCAATATAGGATCAGGGGACTCAATATAGGCTCAGGATCATGTGACAGTCTTGGACATGCTTTGTAATACTATAAGATTCCTGATGTGTAACCTCTAGTTACTGAGAGACTGTATAAATTATATTGGAGTAGTAAAATGTTTATTATATGCCAATATTTCTTTAATGGGGTATGCAAGAAGAGCAAACAGGAAGGCAAAATGGCTCCCTGGAAAAGATACTGGCACAAATTCAAAAGGCAGTGAAGGCACCTATTAAATCTGAGGATCCTAAATCTTGACTCTGATGAAGCTGCAAACCTTATTTTGCCAGGCTGGAAGCCCAGAGAGCAAAAGAATACTGATCAGTTAAGAAACCCTTATTAGCCATGAATGGGAAGGTCAGTTATCAGCTGCTATTCAGAATGACAGAGTCTGAGAAGTTGGGCTTTTCCCTGCATCTCGGGAACAGCAAGCCTTGGAGAAAGGCAGGGATTTGTATAAACTGGTTTATGGTTTTCCAATATCTGTTTTGTATAAATATTTTTGTTCTAAATAAATGATACTTTAAAGAAAGGTGTCTGTTACTGGATACTGTCTCTGCTCCCAGAGGGAAATGAACTGCTGGTACTTTACCTATCTTGGGTTATCATGGTTGATCACAGGCCTGCTGCTCAGACTCTGGTCTGAGAATGAAAGAATTGGTGACTCCACCCTAAGACTGCTGACAGCCAGAAGACTGACACCTGAGAGATAGTGTGCTTGAAGAGACCAGGAGGGGTCATGGGTGCAGTAAGCCCTATAATTGACAGTCCCTGTCCGAAATAGCTAACAGTCTAAAGTGAAGCCAGTCTAAAGTGGTTACAAATTTCCATTTGGCAAATAGAGCATTTTAATTGTGTTTATTTTTATGTATATTATCTATACAGTGCCTAAAATATACTTGGCAAAACATACCCAAATACGGTTTACAATCTAAACATAGATAAAACACAATGAATATAAGAGAACAGGAAGATGGAAGGAGTATGTACCCAAGTAGATTTGAATGAATACCCTAAAAACAAAGGCTTAGGGGGCAGCTCCACAAAATCAGTGAACCAGACTTTATTATTGTAGTACCAAGAGAGGAATTAATGAAAAAACAGAACAGACTCTAGAGGAACATCAAATTTCCACATAAAATCAATCCTGTCACAATCTGTGTGTTTCAGTTGAAATTTCATTGCAGAAGGCTGATACTGCTTATCTCCCCTTAATGTGTCTTTTGGAGCTTTTTAAATACAAAAACAAAAGGATGGAAATAAGAGTACATTTATAAGCCATCTCTCCTGAAAAGAAAATGGAAAGTCAGGACATGAGGAGAAAGTGTCATCGCAGTAGACTGCTTTATCTCTCATCAGTTTCACTGTGCTGCCACTCTTTCTGATGTTCACTGTAATTTTCATGATCAGTGTCTTTAAATTGAAGGGGGGCATAATTGGTAATGCCATGGCTTTTTTTCGCTCAGCTTTCTTGTTTTTGTTTAGCATTAAGTGAGACTGTCCCTTGACATAATTTCTGCAGAATGAGACTCTAAATACCATCTTGAATCTAATGGACCCAATCCAAGTTACCCATAAATTGGATGGACACAGATACTTCAGGAACTTATAGAGCAATAGCAACAGCCATATCAAGTTATTTCATATTACTCTTAAACTAACTATGATAAGGGAGATGAACTCTTAGATGTGTTTATTATATCATAAGTGAACATTAACGCTGGATTTACAATTGGACATAATCATGAGGTTCAGGTAGAAAATGGGATCTGAAATCAAACTTCCTCAAACTCTATAGGACAGATCTGATGTTCCTATAAAGGCCCATCTCTTATTAAATGTTGGCAGAGAGCACTATTACAAGGAAACTTTGAATTGTTCACTTTAAATAAACTATCAGGAGAATTTAGCCTTTTATTTCTCTTCACAAGCCAATACTGACTTTTATGGATATGTTCAATGGTAAGTATTTGCCAAATACTTTATGCAGACAAACTATGGTTGGATGTTAATGCTTATTTGTTTCCGATAGAGCCCATGATGTGCTAAGTGCTATGCTATTATAAATGAGAGCATGATCGCAAATCCTAACAATATGAAAAATACAAGACAGGCAGAGGAAAGGCTTCAGTAACTGTTCCCAGTGAGGCGGGAAAACATTAGTAAAGTATATCTAGTTATTGCATATCTCAACAGAAACCACCTTGTTTGTTCCCTGTCCCTATCACCGAGATAGTGAATACAGTCTAAATCTGATCAATCTTGTTGGCACTGTTGATAAAAACTACTAAGAAAGTCACTTATAAAAGTGTGTGACTTGGATTGGAGCACATCAGAAGTATATTTATTCCATTAGTAAGTATGCCTGACAATATTAGAAACCCAGATAATGCAACAAAAAGTAGGGCAAAGTACTGAGAAGAAAATAATAAATGACTGAGTGTCTGGAATATGAAGCAGAGGAAAAACTAACAAATGGTGAATAGTTTACTTTTAGCCAACTAGCACTAATGTTGTCAATAAATAGTTTCTGAAATAAAGTGCATGTGTTCTAGGATCATATCACTTAAAGAGGACAGGAATTGAAGATGAAAGATACAGCAATATTACTGTACTTCGTTTGCAATGACAGATATGATGGTATCTCTTAAGAAATCTGTAGACTCCTATTTAAAATCAAGTTCATGAGAGAAGGAATATGTATTCTGCACTTCAATAATGGGCAGGGATTTCAGAAAAAGATCCCGTATTATGAGATGCTTTATCAAGAAGAATAAAGCTATAAGGTGCATACAGAGTTCTCAAGGGTTAGAGTTGCAGGATACACATTAACCACCAAAGACTGCTCTATTTATTGGCCCAATTAGAATACTTCAAAAAGCTCAACCATGACCACCTCAGCTGATGGTAGAAAAGGACCTGTATGGATAAGATTTATATTGGCCACATCCTCTCTCATAAGGATTCCGCTGGGGGTTATTTGGGGTGCTAAGTTGTCTGGAATTCCCATGCTCTTTTCTTGGAGTGAAGAGCTTTATCTGCCTCTTAAGCTATACATCAGGGATAGTCAATAGGCAGACCATGGGCCAAATCCAGACCGCCAGATGCTTTTGAACTGACTGAAATATCTTTATTTATTTTTTTAAATGATTTTCTCTAGAATCTGGACCTTGATTATACCTTGGCCAAGAAATCTGGACCTTGACAGAAAATAGACTACCCCTGCCTTACACCCTTTAGATCCCTTCTACAATGGGTTTTTGCTCCTGAATAACTACAACATGTGAATCTCTCACCTAGCAGACTAAAACCAAACCACACAACCAAAATAAGGAAAAATTAAGTAAATAGTAAGGAGAACTTAAGTTGCTAACCACAATAGTTATACTGCATTAGACTCCCATTATATATCTCAGCCAATGACCAGAGACACCCAACGTTGGTCCCTGAGTTGTTGTATTTCAATGACCCGTATATGAAAAGTACTCAGTGTGAAATATTGGCACACTGAACTCAATAGGAGATTTGTCACTGACTGCTGTGGAGCGAGGGTTTCACCCTTAATGTCTAGCAATGGCTCATTATATACTTCCATAGAAGTACATTAAGCTTCAGGAGGTGCAGGGAGGAACAGCTCTGCCTGTGATGACACAACGAAATTACAACATAACTTGGTGGTGGAAAGGGGAATAGGGAAGTAGGGTGAGGGCAGTAGACAATAACATTAAAAACTGGGAGTGAAATACTGATCTTTGGGGAGCATGATTTCACAAGAATTACAAATCATGTATTTTGTTTTGTTTTACCTGTTAATTTTTAAAAATAAAACATGTAAAAAGACCATCATTAGTTGCAAGAGTAGATAGTAGTAAAACCTTATTTATCCATGATTTAATCATACCTATGAGTTTCTTGATTGTGCATGTATTGCCAGGATCTGGTGGGATGATTCATATGGGACAGTTGGCTTGTCCGCTTGGATACTTGTGTGGACACAAAGAATTGAATTAAGTTAAACCTTACTGAATTAGGTTTAATATCTTTGTGGTCTATTGGATTAAAATATAATTGTGTATGTTGTGGTATTGTATGTAACTCCTGTAGGAGGAGAGGGATGCTAATGTAATTCCTCTGATTATCAGCCCTTTGAAGACAGTCACCTGGAAAGGTGTGTATATGCCAGGTCAAACTGGATTCTGCAGGGACCAACAGACAAGGGATTTTGAGATAAATAGTCTGATTTTAAACAGACTCAAGGCCTTCTTACTGATCCATCAAACAGACATGACCCTTGGTCCACAGAGAGCCCTGGTCCTTAGGGAAGGATAGGAAATACTTGGTCTTCTGAGGCCCAGTAAGACTGCATGCTTGCTTTGACCTGAAGTTGTGATGAACTTGAAACTACAAGGAAACCCCTTGAGTAGGGTACTGAAGGACTGCTCTTCTCAGAGCCCATATTAGAGTTAGTGTGATCTCTGGTAATCTACATGCATTCTAATAAGCTTATTTTATTGGTTTTTAATATATTTTCTGTGTAGGTCCTTATTTGAGGAGCCTTTGAATCCATCAGAGGTATTCTGATTAGACAAACCTCTGTGTACTGGCTTCGACTGACTGCAAGTCCAATGATGGTGCCCTCCGGAACTTGACTGAGCTTCTGTGGGGGAGAGGCTGCTGAGAAGCTGTGGTGGGTTCTAATTTGGGCTGGGGAGTTAGAACTGAGCGCTGCTGCTTCCCTTGTGGTTTGTGACAAGGAAAAGCTGTGACAGAGTTCTGTTGTTGAGCTGCTGGGTTTGAAGACATGAGACCAGGGTTAAGACTACACTGCAGCTGAACACTTGTTAGTGTGGAACCCTAGCTCACGATTTCCTTCCCCACTGTTCCGCATTGAAAGTGAAAGCTGGAGACTGTTGGTTGTGCAGCAAATTTGAATCTGGCTCACAGTTGATTGAGGAAAGTGAGTTACCCTGGGCTATGGTCTCTGGGTTGAAGATACAGTGTTAAGAATCAGTTTGGCTACATCAAGTATAAGAAGAAGGGGGAGGGGGGATTCATTGTATGGCAAGAATCAGGGATGATTGGTCTCTGATATAACAAGTGTTATTGCCAGCTAGTACTGTGTGATCCAAGCTGGTCCCAGTACAAAAATTTGCCTCATTCCTTTTCTTCTTTCATTTGGGCTGCCTTTGCCAGACTTAGTGCTGGCCTGAATTCCTGCATGTCCAGTATGCTGGTAAAAGAGAAGACCCAGCACTATAAACTAAAGGGAGAGTGCATGCTCAAGGATAGGGTGGATCTGCATATAATGGTAATAATGTGGGTTAGGTTTATGTTGCTGTTGAAAGCTCCAGCCTTTAGCTGTGCTATAGCAGTATTATATACTGACCTGGTATAGCTTAACAACTTTACCTATATTAATCTGTTGCATTTTATATTATATGTTGCTAGGATAACTTTTAAATAAAACTATGTTAGTTCTATTTTGGTGATTTATTGCCTGAATAAGATCCATTATTTATATTTTTATTCCTGGAGGCGACTGATGTACATTCCCAGGTGTATACAGTGCCTGTCTAAATGAAGGCACTGCCAAATATGAACAATGATACAAGTAAGAGGACTACTGTTCTGCAATATTTTAAGGATGCTTGTTTCATACAACTCTATAAAAACAAAGGAGACAGAAGTGACTGTAATTACCACAGAGGGTAATCTGAACATTGCAGGAAAAATCTTATGCTGTATTCTTTTACCTAGATTTCAAACATTAGCTGAGAGAATCTATCCTAAGAGCCAGCGAGGCTTCCTTTTAGAAAGGTTCACCATAGACATTGTCTTCTCTGTAAGACAACTGCACGAAAAGTGCAGAGAAACGTAATGCACTGTATGTGTCTCTTTTATAGATTTAACAAAAGCCTTTGACATGGTTAGTTGGTGAGGGCTTTACTTTGTCCGCCTATATTGCTAAGCCTTGTGAAATCCTTACATGGTGGCATGAAGGCAACAATTAAACATTTAAAACCTGTTAATCATGTGCTAACCATTATAACCTATTTATGAATCCACCTCTAATATTAAGTGTGGCAGTATATGGAAAGACTTCTATCAGTGGAGACAGGAAGGAAAAAGAACAGATGGGATTTAGTGAGCAAGGCTTGAATATAGGGAGATAAGAAGTAAGAATAGTTACAGATTACACCACAGTTATAGACCTTTGAGACAAGATTAATGGAGGTGTTAGCTGTGATAAACAAGAGTCAGGAGGGGGATTAGGAAGAAAGAAATTCAGGTTTTGAGACTGAGTTTGAGGCACAAGGCAATGTGTGCATATTTGGTTACCTTTCGCTTTTTAAAAAAAAATCCCTTCTATCATAGCTTTATGTAGTTAGCCCCTAATAGAAGTACTGGATGAAGTGTTACATAGATAGTGCTCATAAACCAAGTTTAGAAGACCTTAATTACATAAATGAAATTATGTGCACCAAAATAATGAAACAATGAAAATAAATATTTGTTTGTTAATGTAATGATGTTCCTTTCCCCCATGCCTCTTGTGACTTTAAGCAGACAATCTCGTTTTACATTCTTAATGTGAGATCAAAGGTGAAAATAGGATTACTTCATTATATTCCTGCCAAGAAAGACTTTCATCTTCAATCTAACATCTCTATTATCCCTCTGGAGACTTTATCCATTTTCTTAAATTCCTGTTAGGGTGCTAAACTGTGCTTACAAGTATTTCATCACTTGTTCTTTGTAAATTTCGTATCTATAAATTACATGAGTCCCTGAAAATGCAGGTGGCTACTGCTAAAGCTTATTTAATTTCTGTAATTTTGGGTGAAATGATTCTACAAAAAGTGTTCTCTTGAAAATACAAGTTGAACATAAGAGACTTGATTCACCCCTGCTTTACTGCTATCTTATATTGATAAAACTTGAAATAGTGAAGTTGGAGTAAATCCATTCTCAAAAGCTAAAATCAGAAGTAAATCTAGAGTAGAACAACTTTAATTATTAAAAAGGAGGGAAATAATAAACTTAAACTTCCCTTTTTTGAGTTTAAATGTAAACTAAATTTCATTAAACTGAAATCTGGAAAACTAAGCACAGCTCTAATCTAGAATGACTCTGTGATGATGTAATCTTGTCTTCTGGACCTTTCAATGTCAGTTTATTCTCCCTTCTAATCTACCTAAGAATTATTTAGATTCTTTACAGTTAGATTAGTCAGTTACATAGACTTGCACCCACCTATAAATGTGTAAATTATATTCCACTAATTATAAATAATCTTTGAATCTAACTACCCAAATTGGGTCCATTGGCACATGTAAGGAAACTAATAGGACATAAGAAAACAAAGTACATCACCTCTTATTTAAGGTACATTGTCTGGCTGATCAACATGTAGATGACACCAATGTGGACACCCTTCTTTTCATTTACACATCCATATTTGGGTGACAGTGGTTCTGCTGAGCAAAAGGGAGCCTAAATTAGTGTAAAATGATTTAAATTTACAGTACTGTAAATATACACATTTCTGAAACTGGCCCAAATTGTTGTCAGCTGTATGCGATTAAATTGTTTTGGCTGTACACTAATGTTTTTAATGAAGAAAGATTTAACATGGTCAATAATTGAAACAGGAGATTTTTGTCAATTCCAAAGCTATCCCATAAGAATTAATACAAGGAAGCTGCTGAATGTGCATGCTCTGTTTAATCTCCAGTCTGACAGCTTGTCAAAACAAATTACATATGAACATGCAAGGCACCAAGGGGTCAGCGAAGACATTAGTATGGCCTCCAAGAGACTGCAAGGATAATGTATGGACAGAAGAGGTTGATGGTAAAACCTAAAATAAAAAATAAAAATAAAATCAGTTTTTAGTGTGCACAGTGGTCGATGAGGGACAGACAGTGAACACAAACGTACACTTCTCAATGAGTGAAGAAATATTGAATGAAATCAACATCATGCCAGAACAATTGATTGACTCTTAGGGGCCAGATGGGATTCACATAGAACTATGAAGGAATCAAAAATAGAGACAAAGTGGAAAAAAATTCTGAGCAGGTGTATTTATTTATTTATTTATTTTAAGTGGAAGGAAGAATGGATTGAGAGAATCAAATGTACCATTCCTACTTCATGAGAGCGGTCAGAGGATCCTGGAAATGAGTGACCTATAAACCTGAATTCAGTAGGGGAAGAGATCAAGCAATCAGTTTACAAAGGATTGAGAGGAATGTCTAGAAAGCTGAGTTAAGAATTCTCATTATGGGTCAAAAAAAAAAAATAGAGAGTATGCTTCACAAACTGGATAGACTTTTTAAAACTCTAACAAACAGTCATGGAAAGATGGCTGAATCAATAACAGTACTATACTTTTCAAAATCTTCTGAAGTAGTCTCATATATAAGGTTGGTAATTATTAATTCAGAAACATCACCTCCTGAAACATACAAGCATGTGTTGGTCAAACTGAGCATGTATTTCACAGCAAACAACTGAATAGAATGTAGCCTTGCCTTTTCAGTTTATTAAAAACAGAATGGTTTGATTTAACAGTATCCATATTCTATATTCAAAATATAGGCTGTATTGGTTACTTGGTTTGGTCACATAAGCCACATGGTGATATTTCTGTTTCACGATTAGATGAATATAACTTCAGTAAAACTCTTCAAAGTTCACTAATAATGAAGGTTTTAATAGCTCAGGGAAACCTTCCTCAAGGACAGGCAGTTAAAAAAAAAAAAAAAGCTGGATTAGGAAACTTCAGAAAATGTAATACTAGAAGTTCAAATTCAGATTTTTGATAAAAATGATTGAAAATACAGGAGAAAATATTAAATTCTTGATTTTCCCCTGTCCCTGGTCTTTGGAAGAATTATAGTGATGGTGAAAATATTTCAAATGTTGAAATTTCTATTAAAAAATGGTAGAGGGGAAATGTTTTTGGGGAAAAAAACTTCACATTTCTCCCCCCCCCAGCCCACTTTGGTTTTCATCCAGCTGTATTTCCGGCAAAACAACACATTAAAAATGGATCTACTGCGAGACGTATTGGCAGGATGCAGAATTGAAATGTTTTCTCACTACTTTCACACAAAGTAACTGCATCTATGCACACTCCTACCTGTGAATTGTCTGATCATATCCTTGTCTGGTTTAACTGCCTCTGTACCAGGGTTTAGGGTGTGTGAACAACAAGTCTTTAATGAAATTGGTTAAAAAAAAATTAGCAGAAAAAAAAAATACATGTGACAGCATTGCTTTTCAATGGTAACTGATAGACCTATTCATCGATGTAAGAAATAGGTTAGTAAGACTAAATCATTTTAAGGATGAGATTTTGCTCAACATAGATTTAAAATTGTTGAGTACCAGTAAACTGCTGTATGTTATGTCCTCTATTTTCTTTAAAATACAGGATAAACGTTCTATTCTCCTCTGGCTTAACATGATTGAGAGCTATATGTCCATATGGAAAGGAAAATGTGAAAGTGAAGAACCTGAGATCTAATCGATTTTGTCAGTTGTTGTAAAACCGTCTGTCAATGAATATGAATGAAGCATGACATGAATTGATATTCCTTTGTTCCTCAGTCTGGGAACTTAGCTTATAGTAGCCATATCTGTTGGTTGCATTAATGTATTGGGTATATACTATTTCTGTTAATAGGAATTTCCAGTTAATATTTGGAGTTGTGTTCATAGCCCCTGTTGTGGATAGTTGGCGCTCTTCTGACATTTGTGCAATGGACTTTAGAGTTTGTCCATTCTGAGGCATTTCTGCACCATTATCAGTGTTCTCAGCTCTTGATTTAAATGCATTCATTTATTTAAAGTTTGATTTTTTTTTTAAATTCAATTCACTTGACTTATAGTAGTAGTATGTTTTAATAATACTTGGCATATCTGTAATGCTCACATCTTCAAGGCACATGAAAACAGTAATTAGACAGTCTTTGTGCAATTGTATATTTCATGTAAATATAATGCCAAACAAAGAAAAGTTTCATTGGTTTATCTTTAATTCACTGGTCTCCAGGTTTCTAGTAATTTACATTTAAACTACATATTATAAATTTGCATTTATGAATTTAAAACATAAACATAATTATATTCTTAACTTTCTTTCATTTACTGCTTTATTTCTGTTGCCTCAAAAGATAAAAAACAAACCAAATGTGTACTTTAAAAAGCCATTTAAGAATTCTGATCAAATTTCTATTTGCTTATTCTTCCAATTAATAGAGACATTGACAACACACATTGAGCAACTATAGTCCCTTACTCAACCGTATCATAAATCATCATGGCTAAATCTCTAGCTCCTCTACCTAGGAACTGCCTCCCCAATCCCTCGCCTTTAAAATGCTTGAAAAAGATTGGCTTTAAACAGGAGCGGCGCCAGGGTTTTTGCCGCCCTAGGTGGCAGCGCTCCTCCTCTGAGCATTTGGTGGCGGGGGTTCTTCCGCTCCGCGTCTTCAGGGCACTTTGGCGGCGGCGGGTCCCAGAGCAAGCGAAGGATTCACCGCCGAATTTCCGCCGAAGACCCGGAGTGGAAGGACCCCCCGCCGCAGAATTTCCGCCAAGGGCAGCAAAATGCCGCCCCCCAAATCCTGCCACCCTAGGTGACTGCCTAGGGTCACCTAGTGGAAGCGCCGGCCCTGGCTTTACAACATGTTTGGAAGGTTAACACCTCTGGGTTCTAGAAAACTAAGGAAGGAATTCCAGAACTGAGGATTCCTCATGCCAGCAGCTCACCTGTTTGTATGAAGGGTGCTCCTGCTCAAGTGCCTCTATTGATATCAATAGTGATAGTATGGTCCAGGGAGAGAGGCATTTCCTCAGGTAAAGGAAATTATAACTATTTAGGGTTTTATAAGTGAAGACCACACTTTGAATAGTACCAGGAAACTTACTGGAAACTAGTGGATTTGTCAGAGTATCTGTGGATTAAGCTATGTGTACACTACTCAGCAAATGGGTAGCTGTGTTCTGTACTAACCTGTGGATCTGCTGGATAGTCCTCTTTACAGTGTCTTCTAGTATTCAAGTCTGGAGGTGACATAGGCATGGATATTGATTGTAAAGTCCCCATTATAGTGAATAATTGCTCTCTTCTATAGATGAAAAAATGCCTTTTTTTTTAGTCTCCTTTTTTTTGAGTACCTTTACTTGCTCCTCCAGTTTGTTGCCCCAATCTCACCAGCTAGTGCTCAACTTTGGCATTTTCTGGAGAAATCCTCATTCTCTCTCTGAATTCACAAAGTCCCAAGGTTACTGTTTCTGCTGCACTAACTGATTTTAATGTGCTGGACAGAGACCTGGATATTATCATCATACTGAATACACTGTGGCCCATGATTCATCAGCTCTCCTAACATGATACCCACCCTCCCTGCCTCTCCCCGCCCCCCAACCCATCAGAGCACTTGAGGCAGAAGAATTTTCCCCATATAGGAAATAGTGTAACCATTCAAGCAGTTCAGTCTACTCTTGCTAGCGAATGCAGAAGTCCTAACATTTTCATGGTCACCAGTGTTACAGGCAGTTAACATATCTGGAGAAATCAGCACACTTTATCCTCTCCTATTGCAACAAGAACTTTATATAACTATGCAAATAGTGCAGTATCCTTAAATACAGTATCAATGGTTCAGAAACCACAAAGTCTAAAGACTACAGATATTACCAGAGTCGACTTGCATGACCGCCTCCAGAAAGCAGATTGGCTTTTCCAGAGACAAACCAAATCTCCACCAACAATTGCCCTAGTATATCCCAGCTAGCCTTCACTAACTACAAAGGACATGAGTCCAACTCACAGATTGTGGAATGAAGCATTCCTAGCAATCCCAGAACCTCAGTGCATGAAAAAGGACTAAGCTCAAGCCATGAAGAACTAGCATTTGCTCCCTCCAGTTATTGCCCTCTAGCAACAGATATAGACAACTTAAATCACTCAAATTTAAACTTTTTTTTAATCTACAAAGTAACTTCTATTGAAAGAAACTAAACAATATCCACAATTGGCAGCAATGCAAATTCACAAAGGTTTGCTGTTAGAGACTTTCCAGATGCTATGGGGGAGGCAAAGGAACATACAGAATTTTTAGAATTGTATGTGCTAGTCAATCAGATTCTGCCAGAGACTTTCTAGCGATCTTCAGCATTCTAGCGATCTTCTTTTACTATTGTAGTGCCTCGGAGCCCTAGTCATGGACCAGGATTCGACTGGGCTAGGCACTAAGTAAACACAGGGGGGAAAAGACTCCCAGCCCCAAAGAGCTTATAACTTAACTAGAAGACAGACAACAGGCAAATGTACTCCTCTGTCTAAGGAAACAATGGGACAGTATTGCTGAGTATAAAAGGCAGTGGTCTCATTTAATCTATCAGTCATCAATAACCGTTGTGTCCTGTTAGGGCCAAGCATCACTGCTTTAGTCATTATTTAGTAATCATCATTTCATGTACAGTGCCCTTACCAAAAATCTTATTTATTATTTTTACACACAGCCCATCTGCTTGTTAAAGATTGAAATTAAAACTGAGTAAGAACTTCAGGGTTTAGCCCAATAAAAATAATTTAAATTTAATATTGTTGTGATTTTATGCAATAAAGGTGATTCCATCTCTTTGGATCACTGTGGGCATGTGATTTCTCCCATTGAAATCAACATTATAATGGGGGTACATCCTAACTTTAACTAGCAATACTTAGGGTTGAATGTACATACCCTACATTTTTTTTCAATCACATTTTCGTAACTCAGTGCCCAGGTTAACATATTATGATCAATCTGGATAAATCATCTCTCCAACTATGAACACACAGGTACCTGTTCATGCAATATAGGTACTGAATTTTGAAAACATTAACTTCCTTGTGTTCAGTTTTCTGCAGAAATATATAATGCAACATTCTTCTCCTTTGGACCAGGAGACAGTTCGATTTCATTTTTAAAAAGTTTGAGATATTTGAAAAAATTATAGAGGAATATTTTCACTCATTAAAACTTTTTTTTAAAGATCCTTTAAAGCTGTCTTTGGCTGTTGCACTCTCACCTCAAACCATTTTCTTCCCGCCCTCAGATGGGATCACATACCAATCTCCTGATATTTTCAGAAAGAATGTAGAGATGAAAATGCAAACATAGTATTTGTTAGATTTAGTGGAAGGAAAAAGCTAACCCCTTTGTAGTAAGATTTGTCTGCTGGTAAACTCAAACTCAGAAATGCCTTGTGGCCAAAATGAAAAAATTGTCAAAAAAAGTCAACAGGACCCTTTTCACTGAATTGGATCAGGCCCACGTGCACAAACTGTATAAGATAATTAAGCATGAAATATCTTACCTCATTGTGATAGAAACAAAAAGGGAACAGACTAATGAAATGAAGAGTTGGGTCATAAATAAGAGAATGTTCAGACAGTAATGGAATATATGTTCTAAGGGAAAGAAAGCTTAGGAAACCAAGGATTTTAGATTTTCCTGGGTCATCTTGTAAATGTCTTTCTATTTCAAATCTTCTCCTTTTGAAATGTATAATCTTTCTTTTGCACTCTTTGTAAGTCTTCTCTTAAAGTGGAGATGGAGACAAGCAGGCAACAAGATTTCTAGTAGCATAAAACAATGAGTGCATCCATTTCTAGGGATCAAAGTTTAAATGCGGTGTTTATAATTTTGGCACTGTACGCAATTCTTTCAGATGTAATGCATGACAATAAAAGGGAATGGAAACAGTTGTCTTTGAACTCTCAGTACAGTAGGTTACTGAAAAACCATAAAGAATTCTCCACTGGAGGTTGGTGAGAAACCACTTTATTTTCCCCCTTCTTATTTTCTTTTTGTTGAAATTGATTAATTTGCAATATAATACTGATATTAATCTTTTATATTTAGTTCCTAAGAGTCTAGGTTTGCCAGGCCTCAGGACAGAACTCCAGTTGAAATGAATGGGAATCCTGAGGTAGAAAGCAGGCCCTATGTAACTAATACATAGAAAAGGTGGTAAAGCCTTTCAGTAGTTTTCTGTATAGAGTATCATAACATTTTAAATCTATCTACGTTAAAATCTGTTTGGAAAAAAACTTCTTTATAGATCACTAACTTTTCTGCTTAATTTTTTCATACTAAAAATAGTCTTATTTTTATTCCCTGTTGCTCTGCTTTACCAGGACACTTGGGCACAGGCTTAGCTTTCAGAATGTGGGCAACCCTTTTGGAGTTGGAGACTACTTGCATGCTTAAGTAGAATGCCTACTCAGAGCCCATATCAGTAGATAAGCCAGTTTCTGAGATCTCACTCTACCAATATATGTTTCACTCTATATGCATCCGAAGAAGTGGGCTGTAGTCCACGAAAGCTTATGCTCTAATAAATGTGTTAGTCTCTAAGGTGCCACAAGTACTCCTGTTCTTTTTGTGGATACAGACTAACACAGCTGCTACTCTGAAACCATTCTACCAGTGTTTTCCTGGTAAAACAGTTACCATTTTTCCACTATCAGATGTACTATCAGGGCTGGCCTTACCATGAGGTGAACTGAGGCGGCCGCCTCAGGTGCCAGACTGGGGGGAGGGGAGGTGCCACTAGGAGCTAGAGTGTAGAAAATTGTGTCTGCTGCTGGTGCATAAGTATTCTCTCTGCTCTAGATGCAGAGATGGTGGAGTGCTCTGCTGGAGGAGGGAGGTCACAAGAGACATAACAGGCAGGCAGGAGAAAAGGTGAGAGGGAATAACGGAAAGCAGCAGGAGCTGCAGGGAGAGAGAGGAGGAGCCTCTTATGTACCTCTCTAGCACCCCCAGGAGCCTGGACTGATTAACACCAGCTTCTCAGGGAGCTCCCTGTTTCCTGCTGCTTCTTTGAACCCACTTGAGGAGAACAGGCAGTCAACTGAAGTTGTAGGAGCCAGTTAGGCCCTTAAGATACTGATATCTTCCCTCACTCAGGTCCTGCTACCAGCCTGCTTATTTGTCCTCTTCAATTGAGTGTTGAGAGCCACTATAGCTGGCTCAGAACAACAGTCATGAGTGAAAGAAGAAAACACCCCTCTGGGGAAACATTCAGAAAAAGAAAGAAAGCAAAGGAAGCTTTTCTATCCAAGCAGGAAGGAGCTCTCTTGAGATACATAGACACATAGATACCTGCCCCTGGAAATTTCCATTACATGCATCCGACGAAGTGGGCATTCACCCACGAAAGCTTATGTTCCAATACATCTGTTAGTCTTAAAGGTGCCGCAGGATTCTCTTGCTTTTTATAGACACAAATGTTCACAGTGAGTCTTCTGACCCCAGTGAGGATGTCAGTGATGAGGAGATGCCTGATCTTCCAGTTAGTCAGAGTGCAAGTAACCTGGCAGCTACTGCAGCATCCATGTCTCCATCTCAAATGGATGAAACCATGCACATTCCTGAAGAAAAATGTAGATCAGAGAAGCGTGTGGTGGAGGTGCAAGAAACAGCTGCTGCTGAGTTTAGTTCCTTAAGTCTAGATGATCCAGGACTGTGGACCCACTTGAGCAGTAGCTTGAGGGACTTCCTTGTACTGCATGGGCCACAGCATGTGAAAAACTTCATGTTCTCCAAAGACAATGAAAATAGAAGTTTCCATCCAGCACATTACTGGCGTGAAATTCCCAATGATGACAAAGTGGAGAGGCCATGGCTTATGTACTCAAAAACCCGGAATGCTGCATACTGTTTTTGTTGCAAACTCTTCCAGTCTAATGTTCCAGCCACATTGGGTTCTACAGGAACAAAGGACTGGAAAAATCTGGCATGCCATGAGAAGGCAGAAAATCACCAGAGAGCATTCCATAGGTGGAAAGAGCTTGAGATGAGACTAAGATTAAAGGCCACCATAGATGATCAGCATCAAGAGAAGATTGCATCAGAAACTCTTTCCTGGCAAAATGTTCTGAAAAGGCTCATTGCCATTGTGAGACTGCTTGCTACCCAAAACCTAGCACTGTGTGGCACTTCAGATCAGCTGTATGTGCCAAACAATGGAAACTTCCTTAAAATTGTGGAGCTGATGGCTGAATTTGATGCTGTACTCCAGGAGCATCTAAGAAGAGTACCACCCAAGAAATGTACACACACCACTACCTTGGAAAAACAATTCAAAATGACGACATACAGTTACTGGCAACAAAAGTCAAACAGAAGATTGTGGCACATCTGAAGTCAGCAAGATATTACTCTGTTGTTCTGCACTGCACACCTGACATCAGTCATACCGAACAAATGACTTTAATGGTGTGTTTTGTAACAACAACAAACCTAGTGAAAATGTTCCTGCAATGGTGACTGTCAGAGAGCATTTTCTAGAATTTATTGACATTGATGATACTACAGGAGCTGGTATGACAAATGTGCTTCTTAAAAAGCTGGAAGATACAGGAATTGCAATAGCTGACATGAGAGGTCAGTGCTATGATAACGGTGCCAATGTGAGAGGAAAGAACAGAAGAGTACAGACACGGATCCAAGAGTTAAACCCTTGAGCTTTTTTTGTCCCATGCAGTTCTCATTCATTGAACTTGGTGGTCAGTGATGCAGCATCAGCTTCTAGTGAGACTGCTGAATTTTTTAATGTAATTTAAAGCATCTATGTATTTTTCTCTGCATCAACTTATCGATGGCAAATTTTGAAGCAACATCTGGGAACATCCTCTCTGATGCTGAAACCACTGAGTACCACACAATGGGAAAGTCGAGTGGAGGCGATAAAGCCTATCAAACACCAAATTGGGATGATAGATGATGCCATAGTTGCCATTATGGAGGATAATGCAATGACAGGAACTGTTTGTGGGAGAACCGTGGCACAGGGAAATGGAATCACCAGAAACATACATAACTTCAAATTTCTGTGTGGCTTAGTGTTGTGGCATGACATACTGTTTGAAATAAATGTTGTAAGCTAGAGACTCCAAGGTGTTGACCTTGATATATCTGGAGCAATGGAACAACTGGACAAAGCAAAGTCATACCTACAGTCTTACTGGTCAGATGAGGGATTTCAAAACATTCTGAAGAGTGCACAGAAGTTGGCAGAGGAACTTCACACTGAAGCTATTTCCCCACCCATTCAAGAATACAAGAGTCACCGAAGAAGATGATGTTTTGATTATGAGGCACAGGATAATCCCATGAGAGACCCCAAATAACAATTCAAAGTTGAATTCTTTAACCAGGTGCTAGATTGTGCAATACAGTCAGCTGAAGAATGTTTCATGCAGCTCAAGGAACACAACAGTATATTTGGGATGTTGAATGTTATTCCAAAACTCCTCACTATACCTGAAGAAGACGTACACCAACAATGCAGAGCACTAGAGACAGTGTTGACACAAGATGACACGCACGATATTGATGCGAGAGATTTAGGTGATGAACGGACAGCCCTTTCAAGATGCATTTCAGCAGGATCAACTCCAAAGGCTATTCTGGAATATGTGTGCACAAATAAGATAACCACCCTCTTTCCAAATGCTTTTGTTGCTCTGCACATACTTCCTGTAACACTTCCTGTAACAGTTGCCAGTGGAGAACACAGCTTCTCCAAGCTGAAGTTAATAAAAACACATCGAAGCTCCACAATGACACAGGAGAGGCTGGTCGGCCTTGAGCATGAGTTGGCTCAGACTGTGGACTTTCAGGAAGCAGTTCAAATCTTTGCAACCAAGAAGGCATGGAAAGCACCATTTTGATTATTCAAACATAAAAATGCCAGTGTTTACTATGCAGACAAAAAAAAGTTACATTTGCTGCTCAAATGTTTGAAAGTTAAGTGCTACTTAAAATTTTTGAACAAGGCATTTTAAGTTGTTAGTTCTCCTTTATTGGGGTAGGTAAGAGCAGTACCATGAGAGGAGTAGAACAGGAAGAAGGCAGAATTGAGACCTTTCAAATTTTTGGCTCAAGCTAGGGGGCATGGGAGAGTCATTTGAGCTCCCCACCTCAAGTGCCAAAATGTTGTGGATCAGCCCTGTGTACTATCATGAGGAACTACAAGTGTACTCAGGATACTGTCAGTAATCAGGTACTGATATTTTATTTGACAAACAAACAGATGTTGCCTCTGAATGAATGCACTAAGGTTGTCTGAAATCCAAATGTCTGTGATTGCTGTAATGAGTGAAGAAGAATGTTCTAGCAATATTCTATTATCAATCTTTCAAGAGCAACAGTGAAACCACGCTCCCAACTTTTATTGTCCAAGCTTTTTAAAAATAAAACATTGCCATGTGTAGATGCTATTACAAATATGACCTTACAATTAGTCTACAGGAAAATATATGCTCATAAAACTAAAAAATTGTTGTCTGACAGATAAGTTTAGAGAGTCAAAGCAGCAAAACAGGAGGATCACAGGGATCCTAGCACCAGGAAAAGAAGTTCTGTAGGTAGACCAACAGAAAGGTGTCACTAGAGCTCGACAGGAAATGTTTTTCCCATCCTACGAACACATTTGAGATTTCAAAGATTTTCCTGTTTTGCATCAGGACAAAACTGAAGTCTTTCAACATTTTTAACAAAAAAAAAGAGACCAGACTGACTCCAGAATAGCCAATAGCTTGGTTGTTAGGGCACCCAACTGGGAGGTGTAAGACCCAGCATCAAATCCCTGCTCTGCCTTATTTGGAACAGGGATGTGACCCTGGGTCCCTCATCTCCCAGGGTGAATCTCATTCTCTCTTGTTTTGTTCATAACATCCATCCTAGACCTGGGAAACCTTTCTGATGAAAGTTTTGCCAAAAACTGTCCATTTCAAGTGAAAGGTTTTGGTTTCAAAATATCTACATTTTCCTACCAAAAAAAAAAAAAATCTTGTAAAATTCCGGTCTAGTCCTACATGTCACTCAACTGGTATCCAAAGCTTTTACCTGAGTTTTTCATTTGATTTCTGGACCTGTATCCTTGATACATACTATCAGAGCCAAGAATCAAATTGGGATCCTTGAGATAAAAGACACTACCTTTTAAGTAAAAATCTCTCTTCTCTGGCTGTCTTCAGCTGCAAATTCTTCACATTAGACCAGTGGTTCTCAACCAGGGGTACGCAGATCTTCCAGGAAGTATGTAGCAGGATGGTCACCCGCTCTGGCCCTGAAAGACTTACAGCCAGTCCTGGGAGGGGGCTGGGGCTGAGAGAAAAAAACCTAGGCTGATTGGGGAAACAGCCTCAGCTGGGCCACGCCCCAATCAGGCCACAGCTGGCCCTATAAAAGGCTGTGGGCCAGGAGCTCAGATGGCTCTCCTCCTAGCTTATGAGGGAGAAGGGCCTGGTTGCCTAGAAGCTGAGGAAGGTACCTAGAGTGGAGCAGGGCTGGGGAAAGGCTAAAGAAGTTGGGGAGCTCCATCCTGGAGAACTCCCCAGTCTGCAGGCCTTGATAAAGGCTGGAAAGGTACTGGGGTTGCAGAGGAGCAGCCCAGGGTAGGCAAAGGCAGCAGGTCCAAATCCTCCTTGCCGATGATGAGTGGCAATTATACTGCAGTCTGCCCCAGTGAGCGGGGGCTAGATAGTGACTGGCAGTAGCCAAGACTGAGGTGAGGTGGGGATAGGGGCTTGAGGGTTCCCTGGGGTGGGGAGACCCAGTGAGACTGCGGGGTATTGCAGAGGGCAGAACCCCGAGAGAAGGGGCACCGGGGTCCAGGAGGGACACGGGCCAGCGGCAAGGCGAGACACCAGCCTGCAGAGGGTGCTCTGGAGGCTGGAGAGCTAATTCCCTGGACGACCAGCAGGAGGTGCTGCTGGGTGAGTCGTCCCCTCGCTGCAGGGTACATCAACTCATCTAGATATTTGCCTAGTTTTACAACAGGCTACATAAAAATCACTAGTGAAGTCATTAAAACTAAAATTTCATACAGACACTGACTTGTTCATAATGGTCTATATACTATACACTGAAATGTAAGTACAATATTTATATTCCAATTGATTTATTTTATAGTTATATGGTAAAAATGAGAAAGTAAGCAATTTTTCAGTAATAGTATGCTGTGACATTTATGTATTTATGTTTGATTTTGTAAGCGAATAGTTCTTAAGTGAGGTGAAATATGGGGTACAGAAGACAAATCAGTCTCCTGAAAGGAGTACAGTAGTCTGGAAAGGTTGAGAGCTACTGCATTAGAGTGACAGAAACAGAGGTAACCTGGTGGGGAAAGAGGCAAGAAAGGGAGGTGGGGCAGAATAACAAGAAAGCAGGTCCCTTTGGGCTATGAGAAACCCCAGGTAAGGAGAAAAGGGAAAAGGTCTAATTAATATAAAACCCACAGGAAACCTACAAATAAAGTTTACTATCTCAGGTTTCAGTGACATGCTCATTATACATGAATTTGCTGCGAGATAACTGTAAAATGGCCAATGAAACTTTGAGCTATATACACTAAGATGTCACATCACAGAGGGGGAAGATAAGTCCCCCTTCTCTCTAACAATGGTCCAGCTAAACGCAAATGATCAGGTGACCTGAAAGATAAGAAATGTTGTAAGAGCTAAATATGTATAGCCTAGCCAAGTGATTGCTAAGAGGTGAGGAGTTCAAAGAAACAGACCCCTATAAATATTCAAGTCTTTAAGCACTAAGTGGGCTAAATGATGGTTTAAGGACTATTGGGAGGAAATTAACAGAAGAAAATGTACGCTGAATATTAGGAAATCCTTCATGACATTGACCTGTATAAGCCTGGGAAATTTCCTAAGGGAAGCCATGTAAACTTATTGGTTGGAATTCTAGAGCTAGTCCGTCAAAAACACTAAAAATACAATAAGAACAATCCTGCATTTCCAATGAGAGACACTGTAGGATCTAAGAGGTCTTTTTATCTTTAACTTCTGTGATTCTATGAGAAATACGAATGAAGAGATTTTTTTTTCTGAATCTGAAATTCCATCTGAACTTCATTGCTATGCGTGAAATGATCTTAGCCTATATGCTGCAATAATGCAAGGCCACAAAAGCAGACACCATTACAAAGTCAGTATTTTTGAACAGACACCTAGGTTTTTTACCTCTTTTTGGAATAACCGTTATGGTACACATATGAGATCTCTTACCAAATGCTGATTTAAAGGGTTTGTTTACACAGTGGGTTCATATATTCTGTAGGGTTGTGATTTCTAAAATGCACTGATGTGTTGTATGTTAATTGGTTCATGTAGACTCTGTTGGTATGTTTTAATGTAGAGATGTTTGAAACAGAACTATGTTAAAGCATGGTAAGGACTCTTTAGTGAGCACCAGCAGGATCTACATGGACCAGTTAATGTGCAGCTGATTAATGCGCTTTAGAAATCCCAACCACCTAGAGCTCATTACCTCACTATGTAGACAAGCCCACAGTATCTGATTTATCTGGTAACTTCACAGATGCTGGTCAAATGTGACTCAGAATACAATAATCCACTTTCTTCATCCCCAACACACCATCTCTTTAATCATGCAATACTGGAGATAATGATGGCATTCAGTCTTCAATCTGTAACTCCCAGGCTCATAAAAGAAGATAGGGTTCTAGGTTAGTATAACAGTGCCTGTGAGAAAGAGACAGCAGTGGAGTGAAAGGATTTGGAGTGGATTCTGGCTTCGTATACAGATGGCAGGGATAATGACACCTTGGGGCCATTAGAAAAACGTGTTTGGGGCATGAAGCCAGTTGACCTAAAAGCAAGATCCCTCTATGAATTACTTAATCTGCTTTTCCTGAATGAGATGCTGACTGAGGTGGGTTCCTGACTCGGGGAGTCTGTTACAATAATATACAACTTTTATACTGGACCTAGTCCCTTTTAACCTCTGTCTGTTTGGGGAAATTTCTAAATGTTGTTGACCTCTGGCCTTCTGCACACACAGTCTTTCACAGACATAATTTAGTGATCTAATTAATTCCCTGGAAGAGGATACTAAGATTTTCTCTGTATAGCTCATCAAGGAGAGGGAGCCTATATTTTTAGCTCTGTCTCCTCCTTACCTTTGTTTCTTTGTCAATAATTTGTCAATAATTCCTTTAACACTCTTCTTTCGCAACTCTCTAAAAGCTACCTCTATTTGCACCTTCTTAGAAAAAACTTTCCCTAGACTTTGATGCTTCCTCTAAATACTGCTCCATCTGTATCCTTGATTCCATTGTCTAAGTGCTGGGGAAATGATTTTTCACTCTGAAGATCTCTCAACAATATGAACTTCTTTAGTCTTTTGAATTTGCATTTTTCTTTGGATGTACAATGCACACTGAACTCTTCTATATAGTTGACCTCACTGCACTTGCAATGGATTTATACCAGAGAGAAGAACTTGCTCTGAAGAGGCAAATACATTGCTATGTTTTGCATGGCAGAAAAGAGAACTTAAATCAGAGATTCAGGAGTTAAGTCCTATTTATACCACTGTAAATGAGAGCAGAATTGTAGACCTTAAAATCTTGACCTCCTCCATTTTGCTGATGACAAATCTTTCTAATGCATCATTCTCATTCAGTATAGTGGACCATCTAGTGGACTTCTTCACCAGCTATATTGGAATATGTGCCCCCTCCTGTCTTGGTTTTGCTCCTCCTTGTCAAACCGCTCTTCTCCTGTATCTGGTGTAAGTTGTCATCCGATCCAAAATTTCTCCTCTATGGTCTCCCACAAGGTTAGTTTCATAGCCATCTGCCTGTAATTGTCGTCTTGGTTATTTTGGCCTCAATTCAGGGCTATGATTGCAGAGCACATGCTGGACCTTAGGAGATGCAATTTTTTTTTAAAAAACAGCTTTGTATTTTCCTTATCTTCAGCTAGGAGCACACTGGATTGGCCCCTCAGCAGGAGTTAGAGCAGCCTTCAGGATGCTCTAAATTAACCAGCTAGCCATCGCCCCAAAGGTATGCTGTTGCAGTCAGAGAGCATTGGGCAATAAGAAGGTTTTGGTTAGATCCACTGCTCCACATGCACTCTGCTGGCTACAGAATAGAGGTGATGTGGAGTGGTTACGTTTGCTCTATACATGAGCAGTTACTCTAACTGTATAAGTGGGTACTAACCTCCTCTGTAAAGTGTTTTTGAGATCTTTGATGAAAAGCAATGTATAAGAGCTAGGTATTACACTGTTGGAAGATGCCCTTACGTTTGAGTGAACCCCCTGTTTGAACTATGCTGGTTTTAGGGCAAATGGAATAGAGACCCCAATGCAGTTGAGAATCCGGGCTCTCTATTAACTGTCACTTAAGCGCAACTATACACACTATCTTTTGACATATTTAATGAGTCTCATGTTTAAATTCTCTGCCTTTCTTGCCTAATTTGTCATCCTTTTGCCTGTCCTGTAAATTCATAACTTGAGCCAAGATTTTCAAAAATGACTAATTTCGAGTACTTGAACATTTTTTTTTGTGCCCAACTTGGAACACATTAATGGGGTGTGATTTTTCACAGCTTAGCACTTTTAGTCATGATCCTTAAGGCATCTCAATTTGAGCACCCAAAAACAGAGGTATCTCAAATCATTAGTCACTTCTGAAATTATTGGTCTTCATTTCTGTTTCCTTCAGATAAATATCTCAAAGTCAAAAGTACTTCTTGTGGGCAAACAAAATTCTACCATGCTTCTTGACTCAGAACTCCCATTTGCCTCCATTGGCAAAAACTTTTGGTGATATTCTTAATCCAATAATTTCCTTATTCTCCCAAATCTCTTATATGTACACATCTCTCAGCATATGTAAGCAATATTGTAGAGGTGTTAAATCCTCAGCTCTTTCTTGTGAAATTTGAATTCATGACTTTAACTCCTTTCCTTTTTACTATTGCAACTTCCCGCTCTGACTTCCCTAAGTCCCAGATCTCCAGATCCCAGAATGTGCAATATACTACTGCTGTGCCTTGTAATGTATACAAATTGGTGTTCCCACATGACCCCCATCCTCTGACAAATTCACTAAAGCCTCCTAAGAGGTATGCTTATCCAGTGAGGTTATGGAAACCTATCCAATAATCTGGGTCAAATCAATGCATCTCACATTTTCATTTGATATTTGCAATGTACTGCTCACTAACTACAACAATGTATAGAAACTATATTGAGAGCTTTTCTAAATAACTAATAACTTTGGGAACAATCATGAGCTGTTCAAAAACAATTTGAATAGAAAAATATTAAATTAGTTAAATAAATGACTCATTGCAAACTTTTCACCAGCACTAATAAAAGGAACAACTTCCTTGATGTTCAAGTAACTATTTACTCTTTCCAATCTGAGTTATGCTGCATAATTTTAAGTCTAGTGCACATTTTGCACAGTCATTCAGAAAATTAGTATTTGGCCATGACTGGCATTTTTCAAAGTCCCCTTTTCTATAATCATTATATGAATTGAATCTTAAAATTATCAAGATGAGTGATGAGAGGATGCACTGTTCTTGGAGGCAATGGCTCCTTTAAATGTGCTGAGCCTGTTTAATGCTTGCTTTCAATTATCAGTTTTCAAATATGCCTACAAAGCTCATCAATCTGTATTTTCAAATCTTTTGGTCAGAAGTTGAAGACTTGGAAGCCAAGAACAACACTACTAAAATCCTTGTTACCAATTATCTTTTATGTTCAGTTGGAAAGTTTGACAGGATTCACTCCACAAACTGCATGCCTCAAGTAATTTGCACGTGTAGTCAGTGAAATTATATGAGCTGATCTGTAACTATATGTGCAAATACTCATATCTTACCACATGCAAACACTATTATTCCTTCTATTTGCATTTGTTAAAAATCCACACAAAATAGGAATATCATTGTTTGCAGATCTTGTACACTGAATTGCATACTAAGACTATTTAAAAAAAAATCTGGCAGTAAATGTTTCCCCAGGCTTATTAAATTTGGGGGACTTCATGTATGAAAGTGGCAGAGTCACCCTAGTATGAACAAGATCAGGGTATAGCCCATTTACACTGTTGTACCTATGTGTCAGTTACACCACCATTTACATTGCTTCTGAATTTGGCTCTTTGCTTCTGTAGTATTCATCCAAAATAAGAAACTATTTGACATAAAGCACTTGTGGGAATTTTACACATCAGACAGTAGACTCCCCTTTTTTAATTTATCATTCTTTGGTAACACATTTATGTTATCACTTTTATACATCTGACATAACCTAGAAAGTAAAAAAATCGATGGGACATCTTTTTTGCTGTCTGACTGTCTGCTCCTACTTGAAATCACTTCAGTCTGAAGTCTGGCCTTTATATACATGAAAGAATAAATGTGTGGTGACCCTGCCCCCATGACATCTAAGCTTAACATGAATTGAAGGGAGGAGACAAATAGATTTAACCTTACATTCGTTCTGTACAGATGAGTTTTTTCTTACTTTAAAAATTCTTGTCAATGAGCTTAACCCATTCATTTTTATATTTGATGGATGTTATTACCTCTGAATATATCAGAATTCAAAGCATCCAGAATTTTAGAGGAGAGAAGGTTGTAGCAGCTTCACCCAAGATGCCAAAAAAAAAATGGATCTCTGAATTGAGAAGAGAATTCTTTGGAGTACTGAGAATTAGAGGTGGATAGGTAGTTTGCTTCTAGACTCTCTGTGCTGTCAATAGCTGTCTTGTAAGAAGTAATGGTTTCTTCTTGAAGAAAACATATGTGGAATAAAAGACCGCAGAATATGAATAAATTACTAGATTGCAGCATCTGGCTCAGCCATGCAGCATCTATTGGCCCAGAGGAGTTGCTAAACAGCCTCTCACTTTTTGTGTACCATAGGTACTGTACTATCCTTTTACTCTAATGAAGTGACATGAGAGAATAAATGGTAGGGATAATGTGATCCTTCACACTTATCTTTAGAGGAAACCTTCATCTGTTGAGGATGTTCTTCAGTAGGTATGAGACACAAGGGAAAATCACCATAGTACAACTACAGCCAGCCTGGGAGTCCTATGCACTGGATTCTCACCCATTTCTTTTCCCTTCCTGATAGCAAATTGAGGAGTAGCTGCAGTGGTGAGTGGGAGAAACTATGCATGGGGGAGAGCAAGAAGACCAATGCTTCAGCATCTTAAATCTTAGCAAATGAACTACTGTAGACTCTCTAGGGTTGCTCCTCTCCTCCCTTGTGGCTGTAGATATTTTGTGAGATACTTATTTATCCTTTTCTCTGCTCCGCCCTCATCAAGCAGATCTCTGGGATATTGGGATGGTGGTGAGAGAAATAGTTGTCCAGTCTCCTCTTCCTAACTATCTCTTGTGAAGTTTGGGCGCATAATTCCTTCCTGGCCTGCTACATACCATGTTTTTGTGCAATACTGGGGAAATTGTGAGTGATTGGACCATTTCTGGACTCTGAGTTTAGGGTAGTGCCTGGTCCTGCAATCATCCCTGTAGATAAGCTGTAGGGGCCCTCAGCAGGTAAGGGATAGGTAGGCATCTACCTTCCAAAATAAATGAAAACACTTTTAACCCAACAGGAGGGCATCTATTTAGGTTTAACTGGAGCTAGTTGAAAATCAAAACCTCCGGACAAAAGGAAATCTTGATATTTTGATCTTTTGTTTTCATTATGAGTTGGGACAAAAAGTCAAAATATTGAATATTTTTTTGAAGTTTAGAATTTTATTTCTTTCTCCAATTCAAAAATGACAAAATATTTTCATTTGACTGAAATGAAGCACTTCAACATTCCCAAGTTGAAAGTTTTTATTTTGGTTAGTTGAACTGAATTGAAATCTTCTGGCTCCATTAAACGTTGAACTGCATCAATTGGAGTTACTGCAGTGCACCATGGAGTTGCAATTGCCATGCCTCATACCCCATTTTCCCCTGAGATCCATGGACAAACATTCTCTCGCATGATGCCCCATGGTCCTGGGACTACCACGAAGCACTAAAGCAGTTTAGCGAGAAGGGAGACTAGAGTGCATCACAGGAAATGTAGTCTGGCCGGGAAGTCTGGTCTACAGAAAGTACCTACTAATATCAAAATGAACTAAAACTAAACATTAAAATACTTTGATTCAACTTGACCCTACCCAAAACAAAATATTTCACCCAGATTCTAACAATAGAAAATCATTTTTCTCACAGAAAATTTTTACTTCGGGAAACTGCATTTTCCATCAAAAATACATTTAGGTGGAAAGTTCCTGACCAACAGCAGGTAGCACATACTGTTTTTCCCCTCATATTTTTTTAAAAAGTGAGTAAGTAGAAAAACTGCCAGCCTACACGTTAAGTAGAAATATTGTGTACATCAGTTATGTCATGTTTGCCCTTGGTGTTCTATTATCACTCACATTTCTTATTAGAAAAAACTTTATAGTATGGTTTGCTACTTTGAACATCTTTTGCTAGCTCTGTTTGTTCTAGCGACAGTTCATCTTTTTGAAGTTTACTACTGCTATATTTTGATGTTTGATATGTTTTCTATAACTAAAAATAAATAATGGCTTGTAATGCTTTCATTTATGTAATTCCTCTCACACATTTTCAACACCTAAATCATAAGTATGTGTGCCAGCAAATACCTTAGCATTTCACTGTAGATGTATAATTTTTATAAGACGAGAAGCAGTGACACTGTAACTAAAACTAAGATGACTTTACAGGTCTGGGCATATAGGGGAAATGATGAGTACCTTCAACTCCCAGTGAATTAATGGGCCTGATCCTATGTGTGATGCATCTCCCTTTAATTCCAATGGGGTTTGAGAGTGTTCAGCAGCACTGCACATATTCAGGTACTCAGGGCCGGCTCGGGGTTTTGGCCGCCCCAAGCAGCCAAAACAAAACAAAACAAAAAAGCCACGATAGCGATTTGCGGCAGCAATTCGGCAGGAGGTCCTTCACTCCCAGGCAGAGTGAGGGACCGTCCGCCGAATTGCAGCCGAATACCTGGAGCGGCTGCCCCTCTCTGGAGCGGCTGCCCCTCTCTGGAGCGGCCGCCCCTCTCTGGAGCGGCCGCCCCTCTCTGGAGTGGCCGTCCCAAGCACCTGCTTGAGAAGCTGGTGCCTGGAGCCGGCCCTGCAGGTACTTTAAACCCCTAACTTTCAATCACTGGTAAAACTGAAGAAAAACACACCTTTCTGATCCATTTTAGACGCAGTGTATCTGCTTCAGAGCAAATATCTACATCTGGATTTGGGCATTTTACAATGTGCTTCAGGTAATTTTTTTTAACTTAAATGACTTGAAACCAAATGACTAGTCTTTAGTGTATCCCCAATTCTGGTGCAGCTGAAGAGGGGGGCTGAGGAAAAGGTGCCTTTAAGCCTCTTTGTGCTCTCCTGATCGTTAGATTGCTTCATGCTGGGCTGGTCCCCAGGTGAAAATTACAGCGGGATCAGTGGGATATAGCGATGGAGTGTGATGTAAGAGCTGGTACACCACCTGAGGATGCCCCTGTTCTGGTGTGATCTTACTGTGACAACTTAAGCTGGGTTTAGAGCAGGGAAGAACTGCGCTAATTCTTCTCTATCATTTAAAAATTGTATTTTTAGCATGCGCAGTAGAACATTTCTGTAATGTTCAGATTGACAGCTACAGAGAACTCTAATTTAAAGTGTCATCAAATGCAAAGTAGGTTGAATTACAGAGTTATCAAATACAAAGAACATTGATTTCTCGATGGCAGCCATTCATGCAGAATCGCCCCCTGCCGCCTCCTTGAATTGAACAGTCTTTATTTTTGACAACACTGTCACAGAAATGTTTTATTTGCCTTTTCAATTTCTTTTAGTTTCTTAATGCTGAGAAATTGATTTGGATGAAGGAAGGAGGAAGAAAGGAGAGATTCAAAACCTTTTAAGTTCTGTATAGTATCCGTACGTTCCCTCTACAAAGCCAGAAACTTTTTTACTCATAATTAACATTATTCTATGCTCTTTTCTAGCTACTATAAAACTCCTTGTGCCACTGTATTTAAAATTTTAAATCTACTGCAAAATAGAACAAACCAAAATACACAGCAGCACTAGTGAGAGGGCTAGATAATGATGGACACCACAGTCACTTGTGAGAGTAGCTTAGGTTGGAAGAAAGGTGCATTCTGCTAGTATCTTTGAGAAATAACCCCTCTTATTGGGAGGAAGGGACAAATATTTGTGAGTTCCTGACTGGAGCTGGTTGGGAATTTTCCAATGAAACATTTTTCATCAGAAAATGTTGACTTGTTGAAAATGCATTTTTTTCATTTGAACATGCCAGTTTTGACACAGCTTTTGTCAGACAAGGTTTTCCAAGCCCAAGTTGGAATATCTGTGAAGGGAGAACAGGACAGATTGTTGGTTCTCATACTTACGTAGGATGTGGGAGACCTATTTGAAGTCCCTGGTCTGAAGCAGGCAAAGCAAAGACTTAAACCTCGGTTTCCCACCTACGTGAGAGCCCTGACCACTAAGCTATTGACTAGTTTGGGGTCTCCCCATGTGCGCTGAAAAACTTCAAAGGGTCTGAGTTTTGTCCTTAAGCAAATTAGGGCCCCAGGAGAAGCCGGTTAGGGTAATTATCTGATTTGGGCTGGGTGGGGTAAATATTCAGTTGGCCCAATCAACTCAAGTTTGACAAAGAAGACACAGGAAGGGAATGCAGGGGGACAGAGGGAGGAACAGAGCTAGCTGGGTTTAGTCATACAGGGGCCTCAAAGGAAGGAGACCTCTTTTCCCCTTGGGTCCCGCTAAGATGACCTAAAGCTCGGTAAACATTGTAAATAAGCAGGAGCATGGGGACTGTGTTTATATTGGTGATGAAGAATTGAAATAAAGTTTCAGTGAGAATACAACCAGTGGAGTTCATGTGGTTTCTGCAGGGAAGAGGACTGAGGTAGACCCAAGACCCTGTTACAGCGTCTCTTATAAAATGGGGGAGAAGGAGATGGTGCCACTGCCTCCCTTAACTTCTAGCCCAGCACATAAGATCACGCAGTAAGTGGGAGACCTGGGTTCAATTCTCCCCTCCACCTGATCTCAAGCAGGGATCTGAACTGGGTTCTCACAAGAGTATGCCCTAATCACTGGGATGTAGGGCATTCTAGGGTAGGTCTCTCCCAATCTTTCCTGTTGAAGCTGTTCCACTAGTTATTGGTTAATAATCATGGGCCAGAGAGAGTGAGTGTGACTCTGTAGCTGGTGGCTCGGGCACTTGTGTGGGATGTGGGAGACTCAAGTCTCTGTGCCATTGAATATTTAATTATTTATACAAAGTGGAACAGCTTCAACTGCTGGTCATTGATTTCTTCATGTGTCCTCTTACTTTCCTTTTCATTTTGCACAATTTCCATTTATATGCAGTACTAAAACTGAGCAAAATATTTTGGCAAAACTTAGTTTTCAATGAAAAATGCAGATTTGGTGACCGTCTGCTGCTCTTTATTTAAAATCATAGAATAAAGGATGGGGACCATGTTTCACAAACTTATGTCCATTTCAACAAATTATATTGCTTCCCAAAACAAAACAAAACGAAAAAAGCACCCAACCCAAACAATCAGTGTTTTGTTTTGAATGTGTCAGAATTAAACTCTTTTTAAAAAAATTTCTGGTTTGAAACAACTGTTTCAAAATTCTTGTTTTTTAAAAAACCATTTAAAATGGTCAAAATTGAAACAAAACATTTTGATTTTGTTGAAATGTTTTCTTCAACCTGAATACAAACTTATTTCCTATTTTTTTCAAAATTGCCAATGAAGTGTGAAAATCTGTTCATTACCATCAATCATCCCTTTTTTTCATGTGTTTTTCTTTTCTTTTTTTTTTTATTTATAGCTGCTTTCACGTCTCTTAGTGAGGGCAGTGGTAGTTCAGGGTACTAGACACTTGCCATGATTGGGCCTTACTTAACTTTGGACTGAGAAATTTTGATGTTTTAATGCCAAACAGGCTAGCTAATGCAGATTCCTCTTTAACACAATAATTGGAGCAACTCAAACCACAAGTTTCATCCTCCTTCCTTACAATTCCAGCTGAGATATCCCCCTTATATGCTAAGAGTAGAGCTGATTGGAACTTTTCCAGCAAAATGCAGTTTTGTCAGAAAATGTCGATTTGCTAGACCAAAATGTGTTTTCAATTCTATTACAGATTCAGCAAAACTTTGCCAAAACACAGGCAGGCTTCCATTTGTTCCAGGGGCTGCAGCTGGGGCAGGGAGCCTGCCAGACCCTGGAGCCCCAACCAGAGCTTTGGCTCTGGTGGGCTTCTTGCTCTGTGTCCAGCACTGGGAGTCCTACCTGTGCCAACACCCCTACAGGGAACCTGCCAGTCCATGGAGCCATGAGGATATGGAGAGCCAGAAGTAGGCTGGGAGATGTTGAAAATAGGCCATCTTTCTTGGCAATTTACCAAGAAATACACACCTTCTGAATTACAAACATGGCCCCCATCCCCTACGCTATGATCTTAAATAAAGAGCAGATGCAGACATCATAGTCAGCAAATGGGTTTTTATAAGGTGAGGGCAGCATTTGTCAGATGAAATGTGTGTTCTCACATTTTAATCTCTTTTCAGTTTCCCAGATGTCAGGATGTAACCCTGTATGAGCATATCTGAGCTCAGCAATAATCCACAAGTGTTAAGAACAGGAATAATGTTTAGGATGAACTGTGTAGTATAATACATCTCCTGACATATAGAAGAACAGAATTAACTGAAGATCTGCAGTATGCAGTACTGTCCATTTTTGTGTGCTACACAGTGAATGGCCAGTAATCTTACTGCTTGGTGTGATTCTTATGAGTAGGAGACAGCAGTAGGGGGACAGCATTTTGTAGTCTTACTGTAACAGATGAAATGACTGCTGCTGTATGTCAGATATTGAACAGTGGCCTCTGGGCTACGTGTCTTTTCATCTCAGTGGATTAATAAAATTGGAGATGTGACAGATGAGTGTAAAGATATCCCTGTTTTTTAGCTAGTTAAATCTACGTTCTTTGCATTTGAATGACTTTCCTACCTGTAAAGATGAAGGAAACAATCTCCCTGAAGTGATAAAAGCATTTATAACTTTTGCACTGTGATAAATGACCAGTAGTTAAGTTGCCACATGCAATTTTGCATAATGCTGTAACGCAACATGTTTCAAAGTTTTATTAAAATCGCTTTATCTCAGTATGGAAGAAGGCAGTCATTTACCAACAGGTGGTTTACAAGACACAGTATTTTAATGCCTTCATCTGTGATAACTGCTTGGTGCCAGGAGTTAGACTCTCCTGGAAGTAAATTGCTTGCTGGTAAATTCTTACAAATCCTTTGTGCTCAAGGATGAAGGAGGAGTTGGTATTTTGGACTTTGGAAATTGAAAAATGCTTTTAGTGTTCTTATATTTTTCAGAGACCTGTATTTGATCCTCTTTTAAAAAGTTGTTAGTTACTCACATTACATATTTTATTTGTTGTAGGGCTGTAGACCTTTGGGAATTGGAGCACTGCAGCTAGCTATGTATGCCATGGAAGCCCTCACTTTCTCAAAGCAGTGACTAAGAATAGGTCAGAGAGGGAGTTCTAGATATTTCATTCACTTATTTATTGAGGATGCACTTCTTCTGTGTTCTTTCATCTGCAGTCTTCTTTTGTTTAAGAGACAGCTGTGATAACATCCTTCCGGAAAATAGAAATATTTTATAAATATTCCCACTTGAAAACCTGGTAAACATGGGAAAGAGTCTGATGCCTAGAGGAATCTTAATTCTAATTTTTCCTCTTCCTTAAAGTTGCAAATCATTCTTATGTACAGAATTTCCCTCTCTTAGGAGGGATAGTTAATTAGAGCTGGTTAAAGTCTTTATTGCCACTAAATTGCCTAATAAAATAATTTCTTGTTCTGAACTGATCCAGATCTGTTCTGCAAAGACAAGGAGGAAATTAAAAAAAAAATCCCTTTGGCAGTGTACTTATTTTGATTAATACTGACATTAAAGTGCTTCTCAAAAGCTCTAGGTGCTTTTGACAATATCAAAGCAAAATTCTATGTAAATAATATCAAAATCAGTAACACTTCCTCAGCCACAATAACGACTCAGAAGATTAAGATCAAAATGAAATGCTATGTTAGCTTCTCCAGACATTCAAACCCTCCCCAAACCCTAGGAAGGTAGATGGGCCTTGCAGCAGGACCAAAAGGTCAAAAAATTCAGGCTATTTTGGAGCAAGGATAGGGAGTCTATTTCAATGTTAAGGGCCCTCCCAGAGGGGAGTATCCTGTCACCAGGCGTCTCCAAAAAGTGTAATCATCACAGAGAGGGAAAACCTCCTTTATGCTGATCTATAAGTATTGTTAAGGGTAATTTTAAGATAAATATCAAGGAGTAGACAATCCTAAGTGTCTCCTATATTGTGGAATAATTTCCCTAGGAAAGTGGTGGACCTCAGGCATTTATAGCTGTACTAGATAAATACTTAAGATGAAATACTGGCCCTGCTGAAGTCAATGGTAAAATGGCCACTGGCTGCAACGGAGCCAGGATTTCAGCCTTAGTGTACTGTAGGGAGCACTCCTGCACTGGTAGCTGAATTGACTCAATGACAGTCCAATTTTAATTTCTTTGTCTTTAAGAGTTTGTTTAAAAAAGGAAATTTCCTATAACACTGCAATATTTCTGTCTGGTTATATTGTGTAATAAGCCTTCATTTTAAACAGTTTTTTAACCCTATGCACAATAATTTGTAGATGGAGTATGTAAAAATGAGTAGATAGTAGGCGCAAAACCATCTGCCTTAGTAACGGAAGTGCAATATCACTGGTATCAAAGGACTTTGCAGAAGTCAATTTAAGGCAATATATGCATTTACATAGAAAACTTTTTTCCAGATAGGGAATATATTTGAACAGTTTCATGGGCCATCACCAGTAAATCTAGGGTGGCACCCTCTAGAAATGAATGATGCACATACTTGAAGTACCTATGTATTTTGTTAAGCTTTTATTGGATGGCTAGAACACCATGTGGAACTTGTCCAGTCAGTCTTCATTCCTCTATTGTTTCCTAAAATATTCATTCTATGCCCTATACTCTGCTCTGCTGACTGAACATAGGAAAGCATCTAACAAAATAGACCTATGGATGGTTGATTTGGAAATATCTGATTTCCAGGGTAACTTGTCTTGTCAGTATAGTTCTGACTTATTTATAGTCTCATCATTGCAGGGGGCGGGGGTGGGGGAGCAAGTTAGCAGACTGGAAAAATATTTTCATTGCCATCTAGACTGTAGATGAAAAGTTACATTAGGTTTGTAATTGCTCTGGATGAAAGCTGACTCTTCAAAAGTTTGGCCGTTAAGCCAAATAAGCATCCTAAATGTTGGATGTTTATCTGAACCCCCTGGGTCTGCAAAATTGGGATGAATATCTTGCAAGAACAGCCTTTCTTATTGTAAAATAACTTTTTTTTTTTTTTTAGAGAAAAATATCAAGTACAAGTAGGGCCAGCATTTTGTAGAGAGTATAGAAAGACTGTTTATACAATTGAGTACAGAGGTGTGAATCAACATGTCTTCAAAGTACAGATTCAATCAAAATATCATAGTTAATGATCGTTGCACTGTGTATTTTCAACCCTCTGGTATTGAACCCAATTGCAGCCCTTATGGGAACACACTTGTACTAAATGAAAAAATGCCCCATATTGTATTAGTTACAGGTACCTTTTAATCAAGCTGATTATGGAAGGATTGGGGATGGGGGAGGGATTGTCTGTCCACTACTACTGTTTAGCAGTAAATAGTAGTCATTTAAATTATGCTCTTTATATTGCCCCCCTAGCAGTATATATGGAAAGTATATATGTCAGAATGTTATAGATACACCTTCATGTCTAATAATTTTGTGAAACTCCTTTGTAACTCTCTTAGCTGGTCCTCCATTACAACTGATGTGCTTTAAAATAACAGAATATTGGCGTCTACCTTGTGTAGTTGGCATTATAATAAGTACATTCTGCATACCAGTCCAAAATGTATACTGCGACTGTTCCAACCATTGTACAACCACAGTATTCATATTAAGACATTTTGATTTTGGAAGAATCTACTTGTTTGAGAAGGATTCTCTATATATAAAATGTGAAATACCTCTGGCAATGGTAATAGCTCTCAAAAGAGGAAACTTCTAAAAATATGAACATGCTATGTGACTAGATTGTCACTTTCCTTGGTGGTTTGTATTGGACAATAGAGAGACTTGCAGACTGACTTTAAAAATAAAGCTTATTTGTGTGTTTGTCTTTCTGTCTCCTTAGAAACTTACTTTGGTATTTTTATTGATGAAGAAAAACATTGAAAACAGTATGCCATGTAATTCACTAACAAATTTACATCTAAAGCAAAATTAAAGTGGAGAATTGGTGATTGATAATTCTGGAGAAAGCATTGTACAAGTTTGGGGCCCAGAAATATGGATTAATTGGAGACACTTCAGTTCTATCTTTCAAATAGGAGAGCAAGGCAGGTCAGGGTATTGAGGCCTAAGTTTATATTAAGCAGATAACAGGTATATGCTGGAACCTTGTTACCCAAACCAGGTTAACTGAAACTCTCTCACTAATCTAAACATAAGAACATCCAACTTCTCTATGCTTTTGTACCTTGCTTAATGCTGTGGTATTTGAGCACTTATCTTAGTGAGCTTTTATTTATCTGAAGTCCTTCTGCAAGATAGAACCTGTCTTTGTACTTCTATGGTTGATAGACTCTAGAGAACCTTTCACCTGTGGAGCTTTAAAACTGAGCTTTTCCTAGCCTCTAGTGACTTTTTTTTTTTAAATCTAACTCCTGGGTTACTTGACTTTCATGTCCCCATTAATCACATAATCAAGGTTGTACTGTATATAAGCTTATGCAAGCATGTGTAGCTTCACTATATAGATGGCGGAGTCCAGAAGACTGTTGAATAAAAATGATGAAGTCATGAATGCTGAGGCAATGCACTAACAATCCTCTGAGCCTGTGATCCAGCAGGCATCCTGAAATCATTCTGGGACTTTTCTCCATGGCTCACCTATTTCCTACTTCTTAGTTCTGCTCTTCTCTAAAATTGGAACAGGATTTGGCCCTCTGGCCTATGAAATATTTTAGGATAATATCTGTATCTTGATAGATACACAACTTTATAATGAAAAAGAAATATGTTTACCTTATTTAAACAAAGATATAGGAGCCCCAAAAGGAAATTTTCTCATGATTGCAGCTTTATTAACTCTGATGGCTTAACTGACATTTATAGGCCTTGTGCTGGCTCTTGGCACAAGGTTGAATTTCACCCTGTGGCCATTGCACTACTAGAAATACTGAGTATCCTTGTCTGCAATACAGCATCTCATCTCAGTCTAACTCCTCTTATGCTAGAGAGTACTTTTGGCACTAAACGCATGGCATGCTATTATTCATAACACTGGCTTCCATCCTTTTGCTGACAGAGCTGGTTTCCTGGCAGATGATCCACATGCCACAAAGTAACAATTGTTCCTGCTGTCTGGTTCTTATAATTGCAGGTTAAAATGACACCATCAACTTAAATACCATTTTTCTGCCTGAAAATGTTTCAATAGCTATTGTTACAACATCTAAGATTACTATAACTGCAGAAGATAACAGAACAAAGTTTCGCTACTGTTTACTTTGTGCCTATGACAGCACTTTGTATCAGTTTCATGTCAATGTTCTTGTTTTTCTTGTACAACTATTAGTTGTTAGTATCTACTGTTTTTTTGTGGATTTTTCTATACAACAGTAAAAGTGGAGGGAGAAATTTAAAGAAAAAAAATGGGATTTAAAAGAACAAAGTTCTGGTAGGAGGACTCACAGGTATATGTAACACATAAAATACATAAAAGCATTCTCCCAAGGATGCTTCGTATCTTGTACCTAAACAAGAAGTTGGGAGAGAAGCTGAGCCCTGATTAGGAGGTGGGGCTTCTCTGACTAGGGGTCCTATGATGATCAACAGATGGCTCGGGCAGTGGTACTATAAGGAGGGCTTTGGGATGTATGGCCACTGGGAAGCATTCATGGACAGAGGACTGTTCTCTCGGGATGGACTTCACCTGAGTAGGGAGGGAAATAGACTTCTTGGATGGAGGCTGGCACAACTGATTAAGAGAGCTTTAAACTAGGAATTTGGGGGAGATGTTTGGGAGATGTCCAGGTAATCTCCATGCCGGATTTTAACATTGAGAGGGAAGAAAGCGAAGTAAGAGAGGATACAGCCATGGGTAGGAGCATGGACATAAGGAGGAAGGGTAGTGTAGATACCGATCTAATAGGTGATACTGGCGGTAGAATGTCTGTGCCTAATCAAGCAAAGAATGTGAGAGAAGCCAAACAGCAAAAATTAAGATGTTTTTACACTAAAATATTTGTTCTCAAATGTGTTTTATGTTTTAATTCAACTGTTCTAGAAGTAAAGACAGCAAAGTCTCACAATCATGTATTAGTTGGGTACCATGTCTATGAATAAAGATCTGTTAGAGTTTCAACATCACTTTTCAGAAACTTAATCCGAAAATTCTCCACATTAAAATCTTCTCCAGGATGAGTTTAGGCAACACATTTTTAGATGCAAAACCTTCTTTTAGGTGGGGTAGGGACTAGAAACTTTAGAAAAAATGTCTCAGTTCTGTTTTTTGTGTGTTCGGTTATTCTTACAAATTATAAATATCAGAAATATGCAAATAAGTGTTACATGGTCTGATAACTGGGCATACAACCCAGCAAGATAAGGGAGGTATTTCTATCTTTATTATTCATGTATTTTGCTTTTGTAGGACTAGAAAGTCTCTTATTTTTACCTTAATGTACTTTGAATGTATCAAACATTCCTTATTAAACTAGATAATTGGTATCATGACAAGATGTTTAAAATCCCATATATTAAAATAATCCTGGATGCCGTATAAATGAGAAGGAAAACTTACTAGATTTCACTGTTTTACAGTGTAAATGTATTATTCAAGACAACTTTCCCTGTACTGTTAATATCCTTGTACGTCAACTGGGGATTAAACACCATCATGACTACTTTGTCTAAACCTGTCTTGTAATTGTGATTTTGCTATAGATCATTTGGACCTCCTGTTCTCTAATTTGTACATCTGTGGGTGGAAGAAAAGAAACAGACTCTGAAAAGGGCTCTTTTTTCCATTTGAAATATCTTATTTTCCTGTCAGTCGGAGGAAACTATTATCAGAGCTGCTATTGCTGGATTGATGGACTAGAGCTGATTGATGTGATAGCAAGCTACCCCGTCCTTTACTAAAAAGGCAATGTAAACACCCAGTTTTTATGAGGAAATATTAAGCCCTTCCATACATGAATTGTTGGCTTTCTATTCTCTTTGATTGTCCTGTAAAATAAAGGAACAGAATTTTCAAATGCAAATGGGTATCCTTTGAGAGAGACCCATGAAAGCTTCTATATGCATAAATGTTTAAATACATCATGGATTCCATGTCTCTAAATGTTTATCTGTCTCAGTTTGCTATTTATGAAAATTGCTTCAGGTGTTCTAAACTGTATAGCTGTGCTTTGTTGACATAATGGTTTTTCTCAGAAGGTTAGATATGTGTATATATAATGACACCTGCGGTGGCAAACTTGTGACCTGAACATTGTACATTTTGAAGTGCAGATGGAGCAAAGCAAAATTGGAAAACATGGGCCAAACCCGTACCTGGTGTAATGTTATCAGCTTCACTTGTGCTATATCATGAATGATTATGGCCTATTTCAGGCTATAGTTTTGGGCAATTACTCTGCAGTTGGAAAATCAAACAAGCCTATCACCTGAATGTTAAACATTTGGAGCAATGTTGGTTTTCCAAATACCGTATTGTCTGTTACAGCATGTTTCCTTAATTGTTTGTATATACGAGTTTACAATTTATCTGACAATATAATCCTTACAATATTTCAAAATTGTCTAGTTCTTGTGATATTTAATGTGTCATCATGATACGTCTTTTATTTTCAGTCCAGTAAATATCCTGGAAACCTTTTTTTCATTTTTAGAGAAAACACATACAATTGGAAATCCTAAGTGCTGTTCCACCTGCCTTTAAATAAAAAGGACTAATTAGATCTGAGAGCTGGGTGTTGCATTGCATTGTATGTAAATATCACCACCTTGAAATTTTTCTGCTTACATTTCTTTAATAAAACAAAATGTGATACAGATGGCAATTTCCTGGACAAACCATATTGAATTAAGTTATAGTACCTTAGCAGTTTATTGTATTTAAAATGCAAATGTTTGTAACGTCTCTAGAGGGAGGACATGCTGTTATGCTTATAAGAAGCACACAGAATCTTTTTCAGGGGAAAAGGCAATACATCACATTTATTGAAGATACAACAATTAGCATATGCATTCAATCACACCACTCTCTCTCTCACTGTCCCATCAGTCAATGTTATAGTTACCAGTCCACAGTCCGGATCAATCTAGTGGCCAGGTAGGTTGATCACGAGTAGGGAGGAGCCGGGTTCCATCAGTCACGATACGATGCTCCGGGGAAGTCTTGGCAGGATGAACCCGAAGTTTCATGGCAAGGCACCCTGTTTATATAGTGATTTTCCAATGAGTTTTGCACCGTCATACTGTAATCAATTGTTGTTTGAGTGCTTGTTTTCTTAAATTGTCCTTCTCGTTCTTTATCTTGTTCTTTCATCAAGTTCCTCAGGGAGTTATTCCATGATGGTTTTGATCACTGCTATCTTGTCCCCATTGATTGAAGACTCTAAAGATGAGACAGGCATCAATCTGCCCTCCTCTGACATTTCAATAGGGGCGTGTTTCAGCCTCCTGGCGCCCTTGTGTCTGTCTCTGGCTCCTCCCTAAACCATCTGGTTCAGCAATGGGCTTCACACTTACCTCTTAACCCACACATTCCTCATTCACACACACATACATTGGCCAGATGTCCTGATTTTATAGGGACAGTCCCGATTTTTGGGTCTTTTTCTTATATAGTCTCCTATTACCCTCCCCACCCCCTGTCCTGATTTTTCACACTTGCTGTCTGGTCACCTTACACACACAAAACAAAACAATTAATTTACACAGAACATTTTGAACAGGAACATCAATTTGCAATGCAAAAGAAAACATTCATGGCATTCCTCTACTTATTTTAAAATGCTAAACCTACAACAAATTGGTGACCTTCAAAGGATCTGTATCTGTCTTGAAATAAATCCAGACACAGATTCTGGCTGATGTATCTCTACCAATTGCCCATTAAACCATTCCCTTCTGCTATTCAAAAAGGGTGGCTGGCAGGATATGATCAAATCATACACCAATACATTTAATTTATACTGTATTATTATTTTTTATTCTTTATTCTAAATTATATAAAATACAAACATAAAATCCTACTACTACAATGCCTAATGTAAACCCTGGGAAGTGTTGAGAGTTTCAAAAGACTCTCTCAAGCAATACGCCAGCCAAGAATGCACTTTTAGTTGTGCGGGTGTGTAGGAAATGCTTAGGGGAGGGGAAGAATGAAAATCCCCACCTCTGGACCTAACCATTTGAAGCTACGCCCTGAGGAGAAACCCATTGTCAGCTGATTACTTGTTCCCATGGTCCCAAGAGCTAAGGCCCAAATGCATAAATCTGTTACTCTGATTAATGCGACTTTTTCTTCTGAGCTAAAGATGTTATTCACTTGTAACCACAGAAAAAAACCTATGTGGGGTTTGAAGGACTGGCTCCAACCAGTGGAGTTGGGGTGATCTCTGGTAAGCTCCCCAAGATATAGTCAGGGGTATATAGTACCCCTGTGAATTTTTGTTTATCTCCTGTGACCTGTCCATGACTTTTACTAAAAATACCTCTGACTAAAATGGAGCCTTACTTATTAGGACCTGGGAAAGTGGGTTTTTTTTATTGTTTTAATGTTCTCTGTAATGCTTTCACCTTAAAAATAAATATGCTTGCTTATAAAGAGCTGTGTGGTATGCAATAACTGAGCAATTATGCTGTTTATGGCCTCTGTGAGGAAAGCAAAGTAGGCCTGTTTAGGGAGTATATATGCAAAAAAAAGCAAATGAGATTTTAGGATTTGTATCATACTGATGGCTCATCATACTCTGATCGACCACCACATCTAGAACTCTCTCTCTCTCTCTCTCCTCTCCTTTGTGGCTTCCAAAGGATAAGTCACTGGCTTGTAGCAGAAATACTTAATATTAATACTTAATATGGATGCACTTTGTATTATTGAATCTATTTCCCCATGTTAAGTATCCTCACAACTTCTATGGGTCATCTCAATTATCACTTCAAAAGTTTTTTTTCTCCTGCTGATGATAGCTCATCTCAATTGATTGGCCACTTACATTTGGTATGGCTACTTCCACTTTTTCATGTTCTCTGTATGTATAAATATCTTCTTGCTGTATGTTCCAGTCTATGCATCCGATGAAGTGGACTGTAGCCCACGAAAGCTTAGGCTCAAATAAATTTGTTAGTATCCAAGGTGCCAAAAGTACTCCTGTTCTTTTTGTGGATATAGACTAACACGGCTGCTACTCTGAAACATTGCATTTGTTACTCTTATCTTCAAGGGCATCCAGATCTTCCTGTATAACATTCTTATTCTCCTCTTTACTGATGCTTCCCAACTTTATGTTGTCAGCACACGCCTATGTTTTGTGACAAGGTCATTAATAAAAATATTGAATAAAATTGTGTCCAAGACAAATCCTTGAGAACCTCCACTAATAACTTCCCTCTAATCTAATAGTTCACCTTTCAGCACAACCTGTTCCCTTCTTCTGTTGAGCCAATTCCTTATCCACCTTACAGCCTTGTACCAATCCTCACTTTCTCCAAATGTAACTAATTTCCCAAGTGGTACTATATCAAACTCTTTACTGAAGTCCAAGTATATTAAATCTACTGCATTTTCTTTATCTTTAAAAAATGTTTTGAGAAAATAACTGATTATCATGTTAGTCTGGCATTATCAACCTGTGCTGCATTATATCCCATTTTCCATTTAACTTCAAAATTTGTTTTAAAGACTTGCATACTACTGAGGTCAGACTAACAGGTCTGTTAATGCCTAGATCACTTTTTCCACCCTTTCTTAAATATAGGTCCAACATTGGCTATTGTCTAGTCATATAACAAATTATCTGCACCCCTCCCCCACCTTTTGAGCTCATTAAGCACTTTAAGTTTTTCTTCAACTTCAGATGTGGTAACTTCCATTTCTAGATGCTCATTTCCATCAGCCATCCTGTGTAAAATAGTCTGAAATAATAAGGTGTAACATCAGAAACGTAAAGAAAAGGCTGACTGCAGTTAGCTGTAGTCCTTGAGGTTGGCAAGAGGCTGTACCTAGTTTGCCTGTGTCTCCAAGAGACTGCTGTCCCAATGGGTGATTGCTGGTACAGGAGGCCTTAGCCATAAGATCATAGAATTTTAGGACTGAAAGGGACCTCAAGAGGTTTTCTAGTCCAGTCCCCTGCATACTAGACAGGACTACATACTAACTAGACCATTCCTGACAGGTGTTTGTCTAACCTGTTCTTAAAAACCTCCAGTGATGGAGATTCCACAACTTCCATAGGCAATTGGCTCCAGTGTTTAACTATCGTGACAGTTGGGAAGCTTTTCCTAAAGTCCAACCTAAACCTCCTTGACTGCAATTTAAGCCCATTGCCTCTTGTATGATCTGAAGAGGTTAAGAATATTTTTTCTCCCTCCTCCTTGTAACAACTTTTTATATACTTGAAAACGGTTATCATGTCATGCTCAGTCTTCTCCTCTCCAGACTAAACAAACCCATTTTTTTTCAATTGGGTTGTGTTTGTGTGTTTTCTACACCTTGAATCATTTTTGTTGTTTTTTGCTGGACTTTTCTCCAATTTCTCCACATCTTTCCTGAAATGTGACACTCAGAACTGAACACAATACTCCAGCTGAGGCCTTATCTACGCAAAGTAGAGTGAAAGAATTACTACTTGGGTGTACTACTAATGCATCCCAGAATGATGTTTTCTTTTTTCTTTTTTTTTTACAAACTTGTTACTGACTCATATTTAGCTTGTGATCCACTATAATCCCCCAGATCCTTTCCACAGAGCTCCTTCCCAGGTATTTCCCACTTTGTGTGTGCAACTGATTGTTCCTTCCTAACAGGACCAGCTCCAGGCACCAGGCAACCAAGCACATTCTTGGGGCGGCACCTGGTAAGGGGCAGCCAATCTTGGGGTGGCGGGGGGCAGTGCGGCGCGGCATTCCGTGGGGTCGCTCTGGCGGCGCGGCGCTCGGCGGGGGGGGGGGGGGGTTTCCGGCGGTGTGGCGCTTTTTTTTGCTGCTTGGGGCAGCAAAAAAGTTAGAGCCGGCCCTGCTTCCTGAGTGGAGTACTTTGCATTCGTCCTATTGAGTTTCATCCTATTTATGTCAGATCATTTCTCTAGTTTGTCCAGATCATTTTGAATTTTAATCCTATCCTCCAAAGCACTTGCAACCCCTCCCAGCTTGGTATCATCTGCAAACTTTATAAGTATATGCTCTATGCCATTATCTAAATCATTTATGAAGATATTGAACAGAACCAGATGGGAGTGCGTGGAGTGGGGGCGGGGGTCTGAGGGCAAGCACCCCCAGGCACACTGTAAAGTCGGCGCCTGTGCTTCATCCTCTGGAATCTCCATGTCCCCTTCTTCACTGGCAACTGGTGAAGGGGACAGTGTAGGAACCAGCTGTGTTCACTCTACAGCTCCAATGCAAGGGGAATCCCCAGCTGGAAAGAGATGTTAGCTCTTAAGCCCTTTGCACAGCTCTTGTGGTGTGGGGGGAGGAGCTTGCACCAGAGCTTGTAGTTGAGCCTACTTTGGTTTATAGTAAAATAGGTTTCTATAGCTCTTCCTTGAGTCATTCTTTGTCTTCATATCAACCATTGCTCACGTCCTTGTGCTGCTTGGAATTTAAATTCCTGCATAATTCCTGATTTAAACACAACCACAGAATGTTGTATATATTTCTTAGAATATTTTTTTAATTGCAAAAACCCTTGAATTACCTGCTCACTACTTTGTTCTCCCAGACATTTTCCTTTTAAGACCTACCATGTATGCTGATCAATTTAGCCTGTTTTTCCTCATGTGCTTTGACTTTGAGCTACTTCTTCCTGACACTTGACTCCTGTGCTGCTGCATCTCTCATTGAAGTGGATGCAGACAAGCCTGTGATGTGCACGAAGAATGACACAGGCCAAAGGAAGACACGGTCACTATTTTGAACGTTTGGTTTTTCCACTGATCCATCAATAAAAGCAGTTGCGTAATATGTTATTTCTTACCTCATGGTATCTCATGGCTCCTTTTCATTTTGCTTCTGTCTTGATGTTTCATGCTGCAGGCAATTACTGGCTGCAGAGCTTTTCATAGGTGGAAAGCAACAGAGAGTCCTGTGGCACCTTATAGATCCAGACTAACACGGCTACCCCTCTGATACTTTCATAGGTGGAGTGACTTATGGCAGATAAAAGTACAGACTTCCAATTTCAAAGTAAAACACTAATTTAAAAGCTGAACCATGTGTTTGAAATGAGCACATTATAAAATATGTGATATTGCAACATATCTGACTTTCTTAGGCTTGCTTTCCAAACTTACTTTCCAAATTAAACAATATAGTATGTTGTTCTTGAATATGATACACTGGATATGATCTCTAGTTATGCTTCTTTAAGCATTAGAGGAAAATTGAATTAATAACTCCATTAGCTGAAGAATATCATAAGTGATGCAGCCAATGACTGAAGAATGGCCCATTGACTTCAGTGAATAAAATACAGTAACTTATAATACATTTGTCTGAAATGGATTTACCACTCTGTGAATAATTTTTGTCCCAGAGAGTGATGGATAAGTATTAAAAAAAAAAATCTTTCCATTCCTGTTCAGACAGTTATCCTCTTTGAAATAAAAATGCTGAAAAATGTTAGAATTCATTTGAACTCACCTAAATACAATTCAAATTCATACTTATCATGAATGTTTAAAAGAACTGTACCCATCCTACTCAATCCATAGGATTGTCATAGTGTCACAAATAAGGCAATCTTCTTTAGATTTAATCCATCCTCTATTTGTCTGGCACTCTCTCTCTCTCTCTCTCTGTGGCATGGGATAAATTAACATATACATCTCAGGTTTTTTCCTTTTTATAACATAGGGATACTATTTTCTCACGGAACACCTGGGGTACTGTGAGGATTAGCTAATCTGAGTCCACTCAACCACACCTCTCTCAATATTTAAAGAAAATATTTAGAGCTAGGTTGTGCCTTTGCTGTAGTGGGGTTTTCCTGTTGTGGTGGAGGAAAAAGAATCTGACCCTTAAGGGTTGCGACACTGGCTTTACGAGTAGCGGGGAGACAGAGCAACTATTTTTTTTTCTTGTCCCTCCTCAGTCTTGTCTACTTCAGAATTTTAGCTACTGGTACAGTTGGACTAGGGTAAACTACTGTAGACAGTTTACACTGGTGCTGCACCAATATAAAATGTGCTTTACCACGGTAACCAGTGTCTATATTAGCACACTGGACAATCAGGATGGCTGAAATTGGAGTGTGGAAAAGTTCTTACTACTTTGATTCTAAGTAACAGTCCTTTGGGAATGCCATTCTTGCCAGCTTTTACACAGACTGCACGAGATGGGAAAGCTCTTTATTCTGTCCTCTACTGCCATGTTAGAAAACATGAGAACAAAAACTCTACTAGGAATATATCCGGAATATATGAGCCATTCTGGAATAGAAAAGAACAACCCTTCCCCATTCAGAAAAAAACACATTAGTTGCCAAGCAAGTTAAGAGTTAACCTTAAATAAGAAAAGGTTGGTGTTGCTATAGACATTATGGGGCATTATAGAACCGAAGGGCTTATCTACTCTTACAGCGCTACAGCATGGCTGTTGTGCTTAATGAAGAAGCTACCTATGCTTCTCCCATCAGCATAGGTGGTACTCCTCCCCGAGAGGCAGTAGCTATGTCCACTGGAGAAGTCCCCCCACTGACATAGCTCTATCTACATGGGGGAGTTAGCTCGGTATAACTCTGTTGCTCAGGAATGTGGATATTTTCCCCACACCCCTGAATGATGTAGTTATACTGACATAAGTTTGTAGTGTAGACCAGGGCTAAGAATGTAAGTAGGTTATTGCCTCATGTTACAAAGCACAAGAGCATTTAATCATCACCATAATAATTAATAATAAATGTAATTAGGTTATAGTAATCATGTTTAATTTTGGTTTATCAAATATATAGCTTCCCAATAAGGGGTTCTACAGTATGATCACATATACTAATTTAGAGAGCTCTGCTATTGGGAAGTACAGTTAGAAATAAAGCCTGAGTGTTGCACTGTCTTGGCTTTCTCTCTTTATGCTCACATGCAGAACAGATGGACTGCTGAGTGGCAAGCAAACTGAGATCTGGAGCTGTGAGCCAGGCAGGGAAAACAGCCTGTTGCTGGCAGGAATATACAGTGCAATGATCTGCGGGGAGGAGGGGTTGGGCAATTGTTCATCTGGAGAACAATGTACATGGGCCCCCACGAGACCGTCAACCAAAAAAACCTGAGCGCTCTCTGAGGGATCTGCAGGCCAGTCATTCCTTGTCCTGTGGTGGGAGTGGATTGGAGGAGGTATCCCTAGTACCAGAACTGAGTAACCTCACATGATACAGTTACCTTTATACCCCTGTACTATACTCTTTCTAGGCTCTGGGTTAGGAAATTTTGGGTTGGTTTTCTAGTGTTAAATTGTGCCTAGGTATTTTTCCTATTTATTTTCTGACAGCTGTAGTAAAGCAATCCACTGTTCAAAATGTGAGTGTATTTATGACAACACACCGGGGGCTAGAGCTTCTGGAATCTAGAACCAGATTGAAGTATCAAAATGCGCACAGCAACGCTGTAATGGAGTTGTTCTCCAAAGAGTGAGTTTATCATATCTATATATCATATTACCTATATCTATATATTTATATAAACTAAAAGGGGAAAATATTCATATGCGTAGAAAGAACAATAAGAGGATATGAATGCCCACTGAAGTAGTAAAAAGAATGGCTACATTTTTGACAGTGTAAATACAAAAATTAAAAATATAATCAGACAGGATAAGTTATTCTTCCAAGAAGATAATGAGGAATGCAGGAAAGTCTCTGCCAGATTTTGACTAATTCGATAAGTAGGAAACATGAATAGTCTTGTCCTTGAAGGAACAGCTCATGCTGAATGATCCTACTGATGCCAGAGTTAAGGCTATGTTGGGATTTGCACTTAAAGTAGAATTTTAAATCCCTCTATTTCCTACTTTAATGATTACATGTAAGCAATGCACGCCTCCCTAATTTTTTCTTATAATACAAAAACAAGGGGATATTCAATGAAATTGAAATGGAGAAATGTTAAAACTGCTAAAAGGACACATATTTTACACAACACATAATCAACCTTGGGAACTCAACCCATATTTCTTATGGAAGCCAAGAGCCTAGTATGATTAAAAAAGAAAGACATATATGTTCTCATTACCTTTATACATAGTAACATTAGACAGGATTTTAAACAAGTTCTATATAAACGCTCACACTATGCTTCAGGATATAAACCAACCCCCAACAGGCAAAATGTAGGATGAAACATTCCTAATAGGCTGGTTATCCCTAATTGTATACTATAGGCTTTCTTGTACCTTCATTCTCTAAGCATCTGATGCTGGTCACTGTCACAGTTAGGATACTAGACTAGAGAGCATTGGTCTAATCTAGTATGGCAATTCCTATCCTGATAGAAAAACTAGATACTTCCCCACTGTAGGGAACCCTAGAGCAATTTAACTCTGACAGAACTTCATGATTCTAAATCTAAAATGATCAAAATGGGATATATAATGTTGTAATATTCCACCTTACAGGAAAGAAGGATTTGAATTGCTATTCTAATAGCTCTTATTGTCTCAAGACATTGAAACACTGTTGGAAGAGACTCGTTTGGCTGGCTGTGAGCTGTTTACTTACTGATCTGGCTTTACATCATCTGAGATGTTGTCAAATTAACTTTATCTCATTTAAGAGCAGGAAAAGAAGAGCAGGTCAGGCAATGCCCATTTTAGTGCCTTAGGACCCTGTATTTAGAGATAGGATGATTGTGCCCATAAGCCCAATTACCAATGTCTGAGTGCTTGGGAAGTCTGGGTTGCAGTGGTGAGTGCATTACAAGGGCACAGGAAGGTGACCTGGATAAATGAGCATATTTGATGGTATTGTTTTTCAGTATTGTGATCAGAAAACAGAAAGAAACAAGAACTTAGAAAAGAAACTACCTTTTATAAACACTTTGATTTCTGTGTCTTATGTATGCTGCATCAGAACTACAGACATTAGACTAAGACAAATAATGACCTTTAGATAATGTGTAGTGGTCCTTATTCTAAGTTTTAACAAGCAATCAATTTTGGTCTGTTGTTTCAGAATGAAGAAATAATTTTCTTCTTCTCCTCATCCAGTGCTTTTAAGCAGCTTAACATTTTGGCAGCAAAGGCTTGCAATTTCACTGGGGACTCCTTATCACTGAACATGTTGTCAAACCAATGATTACTTACACCGTACAAGTGACAAGACATGTTCTTAATGCGTGCACCTTTTATCACCAGCATAGAATAATTTTGGACTCAAAGGGTGGTGTTATATAAATTCAGCATTGATAACGTTTGACAGCCAACTGTTTGCTTCACTTTCCTGCCACATTAGTGTGTTTTTCTTGGCAGAAAATACTACGTGTTTCTATTAATTGAATAAAAATGAAGTGCATCGCACAATTTCCCTTACCTTTACGAAAAAGGCACTGAAAGTACAAGTATTACTTTATTACTACCTATTTGTTCTTAATAAGGATTCATACGGATATTTAAAATGATTTTTAATTGCTATTTGTTTTTTTTTATTCCTTTAAGTACATATTCTCAATCTGGTGCACAGAGATTTTGTGTAGGATTCTCAGAGCAGGTACTGTAGTGGATATTTACTGAAGAGAACAGAGGTCGGGGAAGGAAGACAAGGTAGGCTTTATTTCCTGTAAATAAATTGCTTCATCTTAAGCTGCTTCTTTAAAATGGGCATAATAAGTAAGTAAAGCAATAGTGAGGTGCTTAATTAATTTTTTGTTAAGCATATTGAGATCTTTGAATGAAAGGGTCTGTTAAAATGTAAAGTATTACTCTCCATAATAATTTCAGTGTGGTGTTACACGCACACACACACACACACTGGAGTGGCTAGAGATCTGAATTAGGTGCCATGCTCGGATGTTACAGTTCCCCTGCACAGACAAACCAGGAAGACTTCTACACCCTCAGAGAACTTTGCTGGATTTGGGGCTAAATTCAGAGGTTTCTAAATACTTCACTACTATGTCTTTCAGGTTGTGCAGTGTTCATATCAGCATAGTGGAGTGTAAACATTGATATTTCAGCTATAGGTACTGGAACCCCAATGTCTTTCTAAACTTATATACATTCCATAATTGGATTATATGTAGTCTAGGAGCAATTTCTTCTTCCAACATGTGCATCAGCTACCATTTGCTGCATAGTCATATACTCTCCTAGTCAACAGTACTCAAAGAGAGACAAGCAGGTTTTTTTGCATTGCCACGGGGCCTGCTTCTCCTTTTACTCAGGATTACATAGGTGTAACTCCATTTGCTTCAGTGGAGTTGCTTCTGATTTACACAGTGGAGAATAAGATCTCTGGTATTTGTTCATGTATTTCTAAGGTGTCAGCCTTTTTTCTAAAGTCATTTGTCATTTAGTCTATAGAAATATAACATAGTTAAAAACTGGACATCTTGTTTCCAGACAATGACCTATTAGTAGTAATTGGATGGGTGATTTCAGATTGGCTTGTCAGGTTTTTGTTTTTATATGGAAATGTCTTCAAATCAAGACGACAATCATACCTTTTCCCCTAATCTCTCCTACTCTTGCTGAGTATATATTGGTTCTCTAGGCTTGTGGATAGCTATATTTGACAAACAAAATATTTCAAAATCATACCTGCAAATCGGTGTGTTCATACTAAGTCATTAAAGATTTCTATAACTCTCCCTTTGCATAACTCCAGCTATTCCTTGTGAATGCAACATTTATTTATTCATGCAATGGAACCATTATTTTTTCTGTTACTATATTATATTTCCAACAACCATTAACTCACAGCAAATAAACAAATATATTTGTGGGGAAGAAAGTCAGCCTTCTGTCAATTCTCATCAGTTTACTTTGCATGGCCTACCATGCAATAGCGTGGTGTGTTTCTTCTGAACAGTGCTTCTTCCTAAGGCCTATAAAAAATAGTGTAAGGGCCTGCTTTTTGGAAGGATTTATCTAGTAATGCTGCAAATAAATAAAAATTGACAGTTCTGTGTATCTCCCTCCAAAGTTAAAATTATACATAATAGCTCTGCTGATTCACTAGGTATGTGTTAGCTTCTTAAATCAGCATTGTTTTTATGATTGTGGAAGTGCTTATTTTATGGTCTGTTCCTTTTTTTAGAATATGTTACTTTCATTTGTGCATTAGAGAAGTCACCCATTGCAAATATAATTTCTCTCTAATGCAGAGCACTGTTATATTATTTACCGTGTGGAAGTGCATTCTGTAGTATTTTCTGAATAAATAATGTGAAAATCCTGGGTAATACTCAGGGATCCTGGAAAATTGCTGTGGCAAACAGTTTGGGGATGCTGTGATCTGTATCTCCATGTAGGTTTTGCTTTTTTCCTGCACAAGCAAAGTTTGCATTTAATAAAAATGAAGTTCCCAGACTTTCTAGCCTTTTTGTGTTGTAACATACAATGTAAAATCAAACACTGTTTCCCTTTTCAATACCCTTCATCAGGTGTATTTTTAAAAAAAAGAAAAACCCATATGTCTATTGTCCCAGGCTTACTTTAAGGCACCTCGCAGTAACATTTGCAAAAGTATTCTTGATAGTGCTTTATCAAACGGTAAAAGTGTGTGTGTGTGTGTGTGTGTCCCCGTGCACGTGTACTGGCAGGAGAGTTCTCTTGAGTTGTGGGATGTTAGCACTGTCTTCTCTTAACAAAATTATTGATTTCTGAAGGCTAGCTGTTAATAATAAATTATTAATACTTACACTACTGTACACAGTGATTTACAAATGCTAACTAATTCTCACACCAGCCATGTGAGTTAAGTAAATATTATTCAACAGTACTAAGGTGTGTTCTCAAGAACTCTCTCTCATGCTCATCTTCACTTGTTTACATATTTTCCTGTTGATGTCTAGTGCTGCTTTTGCAGGCCCTTAAAAATCGATTTCTTAGAGCTTTCAAGCTTTTTTTTATTTGTGGACCCCTGAAAAATTTCAAATGGAGGTGCAGACCCCCAGGGGTCTGCAGGCCCTGGGTTAAAAACAACTGTCTTAGAGAGAGAATTGACTGGTGGAAACTCTTCTGAATGCAATTTGAGTCTTGTTTGAGAAAATATATTTCAGACATACATCATGTCTTGACTTGAGAAGTGTTTAATTGTGTTCTAAAATATTAATTAAAAGCAGCCCAGAAAGGAATGAACGATATAATTATTTAATAGAACATGAAAAACATAACTGAGTTTGCAAATGTCTGCCTACTAGTTTCAGCAATGAGCTTTCTTTTATTTTTGTTTGCTTATGAATTGGCATTGCAAAGAAGTGGTCTAGTGGCTGAAATGAAAGCACATTGTCCACACAAAAAATGCTTCTGCAGGTGTCAGCACAGCTGAAACTGCACTGCATAAATAAATTTCTGTCCATAAAAAAATAGATTCATCCATGATGATGACGGTATCATCCTGAATCTATTTAATATCATTTATTTGAAAATGTGGTATCCTATGAGGCCTGGGACAATAGACATATGGGTTTTTTCTTTTTAAAAGCTGGGGAACTAGACAAAGAGGGATTAATTAATAGATAATCTAAATTATATTGATTTAAAAAGTGATACGTTGTTGTCTGCATGTACTTTAGTCAGTCAATTCATTGACTTATTTTTCTGAATGTCGAAACAGTGAAGCAAAAAGAACAGAGGTTTATTAAACTGCCAGATGCAATCCTGCATTTAAACTTGCTTATTGGACTTAGATTCAGGAAGCTAGATCCAATGGAGCTATCTGATTTACACCAACTTCAAAGATCTGATCTGAATTCATCACCATGGGAAGTAGCTGATATAGTTGGCACTGTGGCACAGAGAATATTGAGAAACCATACTGATATATATCTTTTTTGGGGGGGTGAGTTTAGTAATTGTGAAATCTAGCAGGTTGAGAGTCCTGGTGACTGAAATCTTCTGTTTCATCACTGAAGAACTGACAGTGTTGACAAATTTTACCACAAGTCCTGTGGCACCTTATAGACTAACAGGTGTATTGGAGCATAAGCTTTCATGGGTGAATACGAAGTGGGTCTGACGAAGTGGGTATTCACCCACGAAAGCTTTTGCTCCAATATGTCTGTTAGTCTATAAGGTGCCACAGGATTCTTTGTTGCTTTTTACAGATCCAGACTAACACGGCTATCCCTCTGATACTTGAAATTTTACCACATTCATCTACCAATATGCATCATATTTATGTTGGAAGAACCACCTGTTCCCATTTCATTGCCATTTCAGTTTTTGGCTTGCTTTCTGAAACCATCAACAAGAGCACCAGTTCACACTTCATATGGTTGTTTTTCCTATCTGCTAGGAAATTAATATAAAGTACCAATTCATTTCATATAAGATTCCAAAAAAGATACATCAGTTGTAGCTATGTTTGGGTGCATAAACCACCTCTTGCCAGTGAGAGCTTAAGAGACAGAGTAAATACCTCATCAGCTACGGCTAAGTGGTGGACCATGAACAGCTGGGATACGAGCCTACAGACCAGATGGGGGTGGGGGTCAGAGAGCCTGAGGAAGACCCTGTATCAGCTGTAAACTGGCAGGAAATGGTTCAAGGAGTTGGAATGTCCAGTACAAAGCACTGGAACAAGTTGTACAGTGAAAGGTGCCAGGAGGCAGATGAAGGTATGAAATGACTCAAGAAAACAGTAATGAGTCTGAGGGAACAGATCTTAGCTGCTTAGCACAGGATCCATGGGCTGGAATGCAGAGGTGATGACGGGCCTGGGTTCTCCTACCTCCCACTAAGAAAAGGAAGTAAAAGCCCTCCTGATGCAAGGAGGAAAGGACTGTGGGGCTGAAGACCTGGCATATCATCATTCAACTTTTTTTTTTTTGTTTTTTTACTATCCTGGAAAGTGTGGGGCTTATAAGCGACCTGGCTGGAAGGCTGAGTTCTGAAAAAGGGCAAACCGGCACAGGCTCAGAGGTACTGTCAATCAAGGGCACCAGTAATGAAGCAGCTGCTGCACCACTCCTGGCCATGAGAGAGCACACCAATTGGTGAGTGTCCCTGCCAGAGTAGCCAATTCTATATCTGAGTGCAGCTTGACAGGCACAGCCACAGTATGCCCTACATCCACATGTCCCTCAGAGTAAACCTGCCTATGGAAAGTGTTTTCAGTCATTCAGAACCAGGTTTCCACTAAATAAGCAGGAAAATTATTTTCGGTAATAGTTATGCTACATGCAGAGCCTCCTTGTACCTGGAGCAATGAGAAGAAGGGTGAAGAGAGAGAGAGAGAGAGAAGTTCTTAAAAATTTTACAGGACTTATTAATGGAGCTGGTCAAAAGATGTTTTGTTTTTGTCTTCCTGCAGAAAATTGACTTTTCTGAGAAATCAAAAACTCAACTTTTTGCTGAAATCCAACCATATAGATTTGGAAATGCTGCTTTGGTGCCACAAGGGAGTTGTAGTTCAGGTGCCTTATGCCCCCATTCTACTCTGAGCCAGGTTTCCTGATTCGGATACATCTTCCATGATGCACCACAGTCTCCCTGAGCCACTGGAACAACCTTGGTGTTTTTTCACCTTCCTTTGCAACGTGTGGGTCACTTGCCAGGTTTATCTGTGTACCTCTAACAATCAGTGTTTTACCATTTGCTGGGGCATTGGGGCACCTTAGGTCCTCCTAGTCTCTCAGTGCAGCACATAATCTAGTTTTCCTTGGTCTAATTTCAATTGTTGGGTTTTAGTGTGCATGTGCTGGGTGGTATTGGTGGCCTGTGATACACAGGAGGTCAGACTAGAACTGGTGGTCTCTTCTGGTCTTAAGCTCTATAGGTATGTCTACGCTACAGTTAACCCCCCCCCCCAATGGCACTGAGTCTCGGAGCCTGGATCTATTGACAGAGGCTCATGGGGCTTCAACTGTGGGGACCCTTCCCCTTCACAGGGTCTCTGAGCCTGGGCTCCAGCCTCAGTCTGAATGTCTACACTGCAATTTTTAGACCTGCAGTCTGAGCCCTGCAAGCCCAAGTCAGCTGGGCTGGGCCACTTGCGGCCATACTGCAGATCTTTTATCGCAATGTAGGTATACTCTGACCTCATCTATAAACTGAATAATCAGTTTTTGTGTCGGGTTTCCACTGGGGCTGAGGAAAATATTTCCATTTCCTAGAGTGGCAGCAAAGCTGCTCTCCATTTACAAATAAAGCTTCATAGCTATATTTGTCCTGCAACCCTTCAGTCTATTGAATTATAGTCAGTGGAGTCATATAGTCATATCCATCTACCCCTCATGCATCTCTAAAAACCTTTCCCATGCTAGGGTGCACGGCTCCCCTACAGACCATGGCTCTGCAACATGGGCGCCCACAATCCTGCTTACTCCATGCAGCATAACTGCAGTAGATCCACTGCACCATGAGAATGAGGAAGGGAAGAGTGTGGTGGATTTGTCCCTACAATTAAAATGGGCCTAAGCTTCAAAGTTCAGTGTGTTTAGATCCAGCATTTTTATTTTATCTCTGGATCAGTTTTTTTTTAATGTTATAAAGGGGTGAAAATGAGCAACCACAAATGACTGGCTCCAGTGATTTTTCCACTGGGGCAAAATTGAGCTCCGTTTAGAAATTGTTTTGCCTAGTGTTGGCACCTTTTTCTGTATTTGTGATACAACAGCAGGATTCCATGTGGAAAATTCTTATTAGAAAAACCATGTTGAACTCAAGAATAGAAGAATCAAGCAGTCTGGGCAGTTAGAAGGCGCTCTCCCAAACAAGAACAGCAGCATTCAATCCAGAGTTGAAATTTAGCTCCTTTCAAAAGAGCTGCAACGTAAAATAAAAAGTTTCTAACTTGCCAATTCTGGGTTTCTTAGGCACATTGGAAGCACTTCCAAAAGTTGTTATAACATCCACAGAGTCGGAGTGTAAATTCTGTAATTGGCTCTTGTGCAGGTGTCTGATGGGTGTATGTAAGTACTTTCCCCCTTCTATGTGGACCAAACATAATCGCAGTCCCTGTGAGCAGAGATTGTGCTCACACTCTTCACAGAGCGAGAAAACTACTTGAAAGCAAGGGAGAGAGGTCAAAAACCCTTGTTCAAATTCCAGCTAAGACACAAGAAGGAGCAATATGCCTCATCTTATGAGATGATAGAGTGAGCACCCTGTGGTACGCTCAGGAACAGGAGAAGAGATTGTAGCTCAAGAGGCACAATTTCTCTCCAGGTGTGGCACAGCTCCACATCATTCCCTCCACACAGTGTACCTTTAAGACAATAAGGGAGGAGAAAGTAGGCAACTAAAGGAACAGAGATTGCGACTGAAGCGAAATATTTCTTAGACTTTTGATAAGGGTCTCATTCTGACATCATTATTCACTGAGTAGTACCTTATTCCACATAATAGACCCATTGACTAATCCCCCTGAGTAATGGTGGCAGAATAAATTACACACACCAAATTTGGGGCTTGATCCTTCAAACATACATTCATGCACGTGAGGATGAGCTACAATACCAACTGAATGGGATTGCTTGGACAACAGCTTTCCAGCCTCTCTCAACTTTCTCTTTTTCATATCAGCCATTTGAAATTCTTTCTGCTTGTGGAAAATATGTTTGAGGAGCAAGTAAAATATTTCCCCCATTATCATCAATCATCATGATAGCCAGGTGCATGGGCTTTGTGCCTGGGCTGGAAGAATTTCACTATAATTTTGCAGGTCTCGCTTATATTTATAAAAGATTAAGGGCTAAATTTTGGTCCCTTTCAAGTCTGTGTTCAAACTTCTATTGGCTTCAAAGAGAAAAAGATTGGGGCCAGAATACGTGTAAACTTATTATGCTTATTTTTGAATATGTGTAAAGTTTCTAAATTATTATGCCTATTATTTTTCTTTGAAATGTTCCACCAATGGAAATGACTTTTGCCAAGAGGAGGAGTACAAAATATTTTCCATGCCAAATTAGAGTTCTTTGAAATAACTTAAAAGGATTGAAAGCCAATTCTCTTTCTTTACGTTATGAATCAGACTACATGCTAAAAATATAAAATTTAATATTTAAAAAAAGCAGTATGAAGTAGAAAACTCTTTAGATTACTGCATTGCAAATCAAGATGACCTTTTAATTTCCAAGCACAATAGTAGATTTGGTATACAGTATTTGTTTAGTGCAGTGTTTCCCAAACTTGGGATACCGCTTGTGTAGGGAAAGCCCCTGGCGGGCCGAGCTGGTTGTTTACCTGCCCCGTTTGCAGGTCCGACTGATCTCAGCTCCCACTGGCCGCGGTTCGTTGCTCCAGACCAATGGGGGCTGCTGGAAGTGGCGCGGGCCGAGGGACGTACTGGCCGCCGCTTCCAGTAGCTCCCATTGGCCTGGAGCAACGAACCGCGGCCAGTGGGAGCCGAGATCGGTCGGACCTGCGGACGGGACAGGTAAACAAACTAGCCCTGCCCACCAAGGGCTTTCCCTACACAAGCGGCGTCCCAAGTTTGGGAGACACTGGTTTAGTGCTTTAGTTTATAATAAGTGTGGGAAAAGATTCCTTCTAAGTGTGTATAAGGTAGAAATCAGTGCATAGGTGTTTTATTAACTCTGTCAAATAACAAATACATAGAAGATAAGGGGGGGGAAAGAAACACTTTTGTTATTACCAAAGCTCCTTTTTAAATAAAGGATAAAATAAGTTGTTTAATATTTTCCAAGACTTTGACAATCTTACTATGTCTAACTACAACTGAGCATTAACAGACCTCTACCTTAATGAATACTTAAGCTTTCTTCTTTTTATACATAATTTAATCTAGATGATTCAGCAGTCATAGAAGTTATGGCTAATAGGCACAAGGTATTGCTGACTTAATTGCACATTAATCTGAGCAGAAATAGAACATTCCTTGATTGAAAATAACTGAAGTTAAACATAAATGGATACATAAAGGGTGGGCAATTACTAATTCATATTTTGAAGAAATTAGTGCGTTATGGGATTGGTCATCAGATAGTAGAATCTTTCACTTCTAAATTACCAGTTCTAATTTAGCCCAGGTCAATTTATTAATTAAGTTGTTCCCATCTGATGGATGTTCAGTATCTTCTATCTCAATCCAGCTCTCAGGAGACAGATAATCACAGCAAAAGGCACTACAACTAACATTAATTAGCACCCCCTGTTGACAGTTTCAGCAGAAAAGCCAAAGACTGAAATGGTACCGGGATTAAATTACTCTTTCATCCCTAGAGATGGTTCCTTCAGGTCAGGGTTGAAACCTATTGGTGGGACAAAGGGGCGGAGCTTGTATTGTTGGCGTCTGCTATACCTAGGGATATTCTGCAGATAAAGAACTTCAGCATGTGGGGTGACACTTAAGTAGCTTTCCTGAGCAATCATATATATTCTCTCTCTCTCACACACACTTTTCCTCTATGAAAGAAATATGCATATATTCTTAGGGAATTTTTTCTCTCAGTTCACATGCAGAACTTCTCAATGGGAGATCCAGGCTCAGAATGAGAATGAGGGCAGCATTATATTTTTTTAAAATATTTTAAATTTTTTTAAAAGCTAGATTTAAGATCTGCTTTGTACAAATAATTATTTATTGCACTGAAGTTAATAATGAGAAAATCCATTACTGATTTGTGAAGAGTGACACCCAAGAATAGATTAGTGTCCTCATATTCAAATATATTTACTTTTGAATTACTTACAGCTTTTTTGTTGCCTGCCATCTTGGTCATGGCTGGATACTTGGAGCTGACTTAACCAATTAGGGAAGTATTGTTGGGAGCCTTTAATACTCTGTTTTCTTAATGTATTTAGTTAATGTAAAAGAAAGTATTGAATACATCGAGCATGCTCTGGTATTGGATTTACCTCTGCTCTCTACCTCATAGCAAACACCTGCAGGTGCTAGAGGACTATTGTACGATGTCTGTGTTTATGAACATCTTAAATAAGATCTTTAAGCTTGGAATATGGTATTGTGTCCTCCTGGGTTCTCAGTCTAATGTGAAGTCCAAATTGTTGCAGTGAAAAAGAACCACATGTAAAAACTTCAGCTGAAACCCTACCCTAACTGAAAATGAACTTCTTTAGGGGAATGCAGGCAGAGCAGATTGGCTAGTGGCTGATCAAAGGGGTTGGGAGGCATCCAACTGATATAAAGCAGTATTGTTCAGGGAGCCAGTAGACAACGTATTCACAGTACTCCTTACTTGTGTGTACTTCTAGTGTCTAGTGCCAGCTGGAGCTTGCAAAGAGGAGTGATGGGTTCTTGCCATGACCTCAAGATGGCTGACTGCCTGCTCAAGGCTGTCAACAGGTACAATAAGCAGGTATCCATCTTGGTTCTTGGGAAAGCGATTGGGAGCATATCCCACTTTGTGAGGCACCCATACAGCAGCACACAATCGGATTTTCCCCATATTTAGTTATCTGAGGTATTGTAACTAAACATTTCTTTTTACTTTGAAGGTACGGTTCTAGCACAGGCAAATTATAAATAAGCAAGCATGTGTGATAAACACCTGGATTGCCATGATTTGTATTAATTTATCTGAATTTTATATATTTTACTACATCTATTAGTTACATATTTTACAGGGGAGCTTTTAGTGAAGGATTTAATAGGACTAACTTTTGAAATATTTCTTATGTGGGATTGGACACTATGGGCTACTTTTGGCCATATTAAGCAAGGGTTGGCTGTCACACCAGACAGATGTAAACTACTGTGAAATTGCAAAAATTGAGACCAAGCCCCTAATTCAGCAAAGTGTTTAAGCTTGTGCCAATCTCCAACCACATGAGTAATTCCATGGTCTTGCAATGACTTACTTTCATGTTATTCACTGGAGTTAATGGAACTGCTCATATGCTTGATATTAGACAAATACTTAAGTACCTTGATGAATAAGGGCCCAAATTGAGAATGCATGGGTCCATCCCTAGAGCCCCAAACCACTGAAAGGCTTGGCAGACATTTTTTTTCTAGACCCTATTATAGAATAGGGCAAATCTTGCTCCCCTTACTCATGCAGATGGTCCCATTGATTTATTACTTGTGTGTGTCAAGTAAATTGGATTCTGCTCCACATCATAAAAGAAATAAAACTATCCCAGAAAATCCAAATTATTCAGAAAGCTCCAGTATAACCATATACTTTCAAAATTATATCACAAACGAATTAATGATTTTGTCTTCATTTTGGTATTCTTCATGCTATATAGGTAGGAAGGTCATTTGGTAGTACCATTAAATTGATTCACAGAACAACAAATGGAGACAGCCAATTTTGCTATCAGTCAGATTTTTATCAATGCTATTGCACCTTGAAGCTTTAGGGTTTTTCTGAACATACTTCAGTATGCATGATGGATGCCTTTCAGAACTACAATATTAAAAGTTGCTGACCTAACTAGATTGTGTATTTTATAACTGCATAGAGTGATGGCAATCCAGCTCAGAATGTCTATTTAATAGATAATGCCATCTTATTCGTGTCTACTGTGGTTTACTAGCAAAAGGCAGCGAACCATGAAAGAATGCTAATCTTGAGAGAATATAGTAAAATTGGAATTGCAAGCCAACTGGGTACTAGTCAGGAGGAACACTTTTTAAATACAGAGCACTAAGCCATATGTTTACAGTCAGTGAATCCTGTGGGGAAATAGAAAACACAAAGCTAGTCTAACCTTGCTGATTTTACTGAAATGAAAATGAACTGCTCCTCCCAATTAATTGACAAAATTAATCTGGGAAGGATGATGTTAGCAAACTTTCACAAATGATTGAAAGCAGATATTATGCACTGTACTGTGATTAAATATCAAGAGTATCAATCACAATAATTAGATGTTTCTAAAAAAAAGAACGTAAGTACACAAGCAGTTTAAAAAGGTGGTGGTTGTTTTTTTGTTGTTTTTTTGCACTCTTATTTCTTAAAAATGGCTTTGCTTTTTTTAATCATGATTTTTCCTCCAGCAGGCACTTTCTCGTGTTGTTGACTAGGGCCTTTGTGAACAATGTGGTTGAAGGATAGGAGGAAAATAATACTTCTAGTGTTTCATTTAGAAGGGTGGTTAATACATATGCACAATAAACTAAACAAACAAAAGTTGTAAGTCTTTAACGTGCAGACTGAAAGCCCAATCAGATTTGAAGGTATACAGTTAGCTATTGAGGCCTTGCTTCAGCGAGGCACTTAAGCACATGTCCAGTTTAAATATGAGTAATCTAATGGACTCTAGTCGTCTAGGGCTACTCACATGCTTAAAGTTATGCATGTGCTGAAGTACCTTGCTGGAACAAGAGCCTGGATTTCAGCATTCATTAGGAATCTGAAACAGCTCCACTGAAGGCAATAGAAAGAATTCTATTGATTTTAATGGGAACTGGATTGGGGCCTAACTCAGTAACTGAAAAATACAATGAGCACATTTTGAATATCACTGTGTGATATATAATATCTTTTTTGTGGTCATTTTTGTGAAGTGAGCTCTGCATCAGGACTAAACTAACTATTTCACACAGATATAGTGAACAGCTGCCAAGCAGTAACAATAAATATCTAGTCACCGATGACTACAGCTGCATGACCTATTCGTAGAAGACAATTTATTTGTCCAGACTGAGCGCTTATTTTGTTTTGCTGTTTGTTGTGTTTCATGATCACAATTTCCATGACTTTTTATGCAAGCATATTTCACCCAGTAGATTGTTCGCAAACTATTTGCAGTGATGATTGCTTTGGGCATCCTTCACCCTTCAATAGTTTGTTCTGACAAACATAAGGAGATGCTTCTACTCCCTGAATGGTTGAACAGAACTCTTAGAATCAGGTTTCCAGTGCAAATATTTGCAATAAAAATTTTGTTTTCTGTGAATATTCTGCAGTGTTCATTTAAAATCTGCTATTTGCTGAAGATTCCTACCAGTTAATATGTTCTCTAGTATTTTAATGGAAGTGAACCCAAAAGAGGCATGGTCCAGGGGAAGTGAATTTTTTAAAGAAAATGTGAATGTTCAAATCTTTTTTTTTTTTTCAGTATTCATCCAGCTCATGACTTGCATTCAAACCAGTGACCCAGAGGTGAAAAAATTTGCATCCTATTACTGCTGCCCATAGCTATCCAGAACCAGTAATCTCATTCTAATAGAGAGAGAACAAAAGACCTTACAGACACCAGGATTTTACAATAGCATGGTGCAATCTGGGATATAAACCACAGAGAGCTACTCAGTTTGAAAGCACTGGGCTCAATGGGACCAGGAGTAGAAATGGGGGAATAATGGTTTTTTTTGGTTTGCTGTCAGTTCTTGGGAGGGGGGGCGGAGGGAGGGAGGGGAGATTTTTTTTTTACTGAAAAAATTCAGTGACATCCTTACAAATTTGTGTCATGTTTATGTATCACTGAATATATATTTCCTGCTGAAAAAAGGTTTTTGCATGCAAAAATTTGCCTAGCTCTCCCCAGGGGGTCTTTCCATCAATCAGGGCTGGCTGCATGAAAAGTTGCAGACCTCGATGTTAAGTCACTTTTGAGTGGTCATGTGCAGAAAGCTATTTTAAATTCCTTTTAAAACCAAATATGTTTTTACTTGGAACAATAATTCAGCTGCATTTCAGTTTTCTAGCTTCTGTACAAAGAAACATCTTTGAACTGAGAGGAAGTATGGAAAATTTCACACAAATAGAACTTTTTGGAAACTTTTTATATGCATATCCTAAGGGATAATAGTGGAACCCTGTATAGTCCATAGCATTAATTAAATACTACTGTAATTTGTGGCTGCATGCACAGATATCATGGCTGACAATGGGAATAGAACCTGGGATCTTAAGGACCAAATATACAGATTTCTAACATTTAAGCTAAAGAAGGACTCCTTTATCTGTAAGTAGCAGGCTGTTACAGTTTCTGGGGCAGCCAGTGGGGGGAGACAAAATCGTATACACTAAGCCACTGTTGTAATATAATATTTAAAATTTATATTTATAAAATTCAGTCTTTTGATTGACATATTAGAAATGCTGGACCTTCCGACTAAACATATAATTTTGAAAATGTATTGGTAATAGTGGTAATTAATAACCTGCTCCCAATTACATGGAGTTGCACTGATTCATCAGGCATTGGCTAATGCCTAATGATCTGATCCAGAAACTATTCAAGTTATTCGGAGTCTTTCCATTGACTTTAATGTGCACTGAATCAGGCCCACAGGCAGGATACTAGTACAGATGATCCTATATTGTAGTGTGATCTGACATGGAAAATCACAAACCCTGAGCATCCTTCATTAAATGTTTTCCCTAAATTTCATAAACCTTATAAGAGGGATTTTATTAGAATTTCTGGAAAAAAGTAATTAGTGTTGTGGTGTTAAAGAAAGGTCAAACACTCCTGACTAGTTCTATTTAAAATAACATTTGGAAAGCAATAAGAGTTAGGCTTACGGAAAATATTCAGGACTCTCCTGCGATAGCTAATAATCTATCATAGATAGCAGTTTTTCCCTGTGATGTGACTTACTACATATTCTACATACAGATTGTTTTTAATTTGGATTTATTTATTCCAGACAATAGTCAAGTATGTTATTTTAAAATACTGTACATCTGCAAATGCTTTTAATTTGTTGATACAATTAAGCACCAAATAGTTAGATAATTTTGAATCTTAACTTTTTAAGTGCTAAAATCTACAAAACTGTGTACAGATCATCAGTCCACTTGCTCTCAGTATGATCAGTAGCCATGCCAAGTGCCCCCGTGGAGAATTTTTGAGCAGGAAAGGTCAACATGTATTTCTATTGGAAAATGCTCCAAAAGGGTATAAGCCACTGGTCTAAGAACCCACAAAGCACAGATCAGTGTACACTCTACTCTGCCTAAAGACCCAGGGGAATTTGAGAATCTGGGGCCCCACACCTTTTCCCATTAGAGGGAGAAGGAAGAGGCACTCACTTAAGCTATTTCGCCCATCTCTTCCATGAAGTAAACAAGTTATCATTGCACATGCCCACAGCTCCACAACAGGAAAGGAAGAGAAATGCCTCGTCTCTTGGTGGTGGTTAGGAAAAAAGAGTCAACACAAGTAAATACTAAATCAAAATTCTCTCAAATCATCATGTACTTTGTTTAGGTTTATGTTGTTATGAGGGGCACATCTTGAAGCATTTACTCTCTTTCCTTGGTTGTTCTTATTAACTGCTATGGTGACTTATTTGTATCATGTCTTTTTTACTCAACCAGACCCACTGTGATGGGATGTGTCCACCACACACCTGAGGAAGTGAAAGATGGGCTAAAATCACATCTCTGCAATAGGACCACAACCACCACCTGTTATTGCAAGGGTGTGAAAGGGGGAAAAGTGGAGTCTGCTGTGGAGGATCAGTGACTCTCTCTGATTAAAAAGAAAGGAGAGAGATGGGCTCATGGAAAAATAAAGACTGCTTTAGGGCTGGCAACTCTGAATTTGTAGGAAACCTCGGCACTCTTGGGACAGATGAGTTAAGTCTGGCCCTGTTTCTCTCATGTTTCCTGTTCTTATCCTTGTAACAAATTATCACTGTCTGTGGAGTCTAATCTAGTTACCCGTTAACTTTTATTTCCTGGCCTTTCGTGCCTTGGCATCCCCTGATGCCCAAGTGAAGGGAATTGAAGATTTCCTGAGTAGGGACGTCAAAATTTGTCCCCAGCTGTATATACTTGTTTTTATAACTTACATGGGATGACATACTTGAGCTAATCAAAATCCTTCATGTATATGGTTGTACTGTACATCAAAATTGCAAACAAGTTTGCACACAGCTCATGTTTTCATAGGGAAGCATATTGATTCTGACTTATGCTAGGAAATCTTAATTTCTTGTTTGAGTTCTCCTAGTGTCCCTTTCAATTGTTATGGGTGAGTCAAATTGGCATCTAGACCATAAAAATGACTACTTAGTCATAATACCAGATGATAAGGGCCTTCATAAAGGTTTCCCCAGGCTCAATGTGCAATCATTGGTGCATATGTTTCACCCTTCCTCTAACTGCTCAGTATAGTGCAACAGTGAAATGTGTCATCATCTTAAACTAACATATAATTAAATTAGTGTGCCTGCCAGAAGTAACAGATTTCAAAGTAAGATCAAAAATATAAATAGTAATATTATGCAAATTGCTTCTAAGGCATGCACAAAAACAATATATTTGTATGGCAACTCCAGTATCCTTTCTAAAAAGCAAAATTGCATGGCATTGATTTATTCATTTTATGAATGTGTAGTTGCATTGCCTTAGGGAAAAAATTGCCCTTTTGTGCTGGGTGCTTCCACAGCAGACAGGTATCTGCATGAGAGCTGAGGATGATACTCAAGGCAGGGGTTATGAGATCTGTGATTATATGGATGCAGTGACCCTAGCAGCTTGCAAAGTAGCTGGGATTGCTAGCCACTCTTAAGAGTTGATTTAAAGAACTGTCATAGGATACCATTTGCAGTGCACAACAAGTTTGTATGGGTCCTACAAAACCTCAGGAACTATGATACATGTTCTTGACAGCCATCTACTGACACCTTATCTATTAACTATTTACATATACGCAGACACAGTCACTCCTATAATAGCTACTGTTGTTGTTTTCATCTAGTGTAGTGGCTTTGGGAAGGTATATTGAGTGACGCAGTTATACCACTCTAACCCTTGGTGTAGACAGCACAATATTGATGTGAAGGCTTCTCTCTCATGGAGGTGGATTAACTAAGCTAATAGGAGAAGTTCTCCTGTCAGTGTAGTAGTGTCTTCACTGAAGTCCTACAGCTGCCGTAGCGTTTTAATTATAGACCTGCCCTTAGCTTGGCTATTCCCTAACTTTTAAAAACTTCCTTTTGCAATCATAACCTGCTCTTACTGTGTAGTGGGCTTTTCTTTTTAAGGAATTGTGCAGTACGTACGACCATTCAATATGTGCGTGAAGTGAAAGTCATGCCATACACCTGCTTTTCTTTTTTTACAAGCTGTACCTTGTGTGGTGTCCAATAATTCTGAGGCCAGAGACTCTCTCTAGTCATTGAAGCATTTCCCAACTGTTGGTACATATCAGCACATGCACTTCTGCAGCACCCCTCTCCCAGACTTTCTGCCTGGAAAGCTAAGCTACTTAAATATACAGTTCCTGATAAAATACTATGAAACAACGAGATTTCGGGATGGCATAGCCTACGTGATCTGAAATCCAGATGCACAACCTGCTCTCCACTTCATTATGGTGTATGGCTCATACCACTGAACTATATAAGCAATTTCCATTTTGCTGTTGATTTGCACATGCTGTTATAAAAGAGTTAACATAAAATGAACTATTTTTCTTGTTATAGGTATCTGAAGAGGATGTGCATGGGGAGGAGAGTAAGTGTGCCACGAAAAGAGGACCCCAACCATGAGGGAGGGTCATGGAAAAGAACAAAAGAAGGAAGGTGAGAAGCCTTAAGTTTACTACACCCACCTCAGTTTCAACTCAACAGCTTCATTATTTAACATTCTGTACTGTTGATGCACTCCATTTAAACATGCAGACTGAATTACACTCCTGGGAAACAAAACATGAGGCTGCCCCCTAAGGGACTGTCACAAAGCATCAATATCAGCATAGTTAAGTTAGGGATCATCTAACAATTACAATACTCCAAACAATAAAAATGTGTTCATAATACTGCTACTTAGCTTTTAGATAGCACTGTTCATCTATCTCTCTCAAAATTTGTACAAAAAGTGGCAGGTATTTTTATCCCCCTTTAGCAGATTTGGAAAATGAAACCGTGCAGGGAATAAAAATGTTGGCTTGGTATGTGGCAGGAAAGATGCAAGATCAGGCCTTCGGAGTACAGTTTTTCCCCTGTTATAATAAGTGACAGTGCTGGAATAGGCTGCAGGGTTGGTCAGCCAACTGCTGTCACTCCATCCCTTCAATGGAGATTGGCTGTTGACCACATTTGGCAACTCTGCTCAGTCTGGTTTTAAATTGTGCTCTCTGCCCTAGCCTTAGATCAATAAAAACCTTCTCTTTGTTGGAGCTGACTATGAAAATTAATAATGTAATCAGTGCAGTATATCATTATATTTACTTTTACATGCCTCCCTCCCCTCCCCGATTTTAAATTTTCATCATGCCACAGAAGCTTCTATTGACAATTCATTACTATGCTGTAGGAGCTGTTGGGGCGAAACTGGAGGGCTTGGTATCCAGGTAGGGAACATTTAGGGCTGTACTCAACTGAGTAGGCAGGGGAGATAATTTCTGCCTTTTTGTAACTCTGTGGTTGAGTGGCTTTTAGCAATGAGCAGGAGATGTTTCTCTTCCTCTTCACTGACTCTGCTCACAAGGTGAAGATTTGAAATGCTTGGTGCGTGGAGGTGGAATATGAAGTCATACTTCCTCTCATACCAGCTCTTGACAACAAGCAGCTTCTCCACTGCCCTTTGGCTGAATCTCTGCCAGTAAATCTAAAAGTAATGGAAAAGTATATTAGCTGGATATTTCTGTTAAAATGATCCACAGTTAAATAGCGGACAACATTAAAATGACAAATGCTATCCCCAGGCTTCAGAGCTTGCACCTGTCCTAGAGCTGTTGTTTCAGGCTCTTTGGGACACTCACCATCATTTTGTACCCTTTTATTATTTTGAAGGCTTTTTTTTCCATAACCATAGAAATGTAGTTTTTTAGATGAAAGTAACTTCAGCTGCACTATTATGTGGCAAATTGTGTGGCTGCAAAAATATGGACTACATAATACTCAGTCCATAATGTACAATTTTGTCTGTTTTATACAGGTAATTATTTGTATTGTGGTAGTGCTTAGGACCCCCAGTCATGAACCAGGGACCCATTGTGCTAGGTGCTGTACAAACACAGCAAAAAAGATGTCATTGGCCCCAGAGAACTTACAAAATAAGATGTAAACAGTACTGGGAGACTGGATGATTCAAGGAAATAGTGTTGGACTAGGTAGGTCCAGCGATATCTAATCCAGGATAATAGTAACCAATGATCTATGTGAAATGAATGTGTGATCTTAGTACAGTTCCAGGTGCAAAAAGAACCACATAGTAAAAAATCAACACATTAGCTGGCACTGAGTGTGACCTTTTTTAAAATCAGAGATACTTTGAATTTGTTTTAAGACACACAAGCTAATTAATAGGACTTTTGGTTGTGTATTGAAACTGACTTACTGAACTCTGAGATTTGCCTCTCACTATCAGTTTTATTAATTACCACAGGGAACGGTTGCCCAAAAGCAAATATTTAACTTATACAAAATGTTGATTTATAAGCATAAATGGATGCTAGGTTAGACACAGCATTCAGAACAGAAATGATTTATATAGAATGTAATTATGGGTCATCGGGGATGAAATCTGATACTAAGCTTTTGTTGAGGGGCAGGAACTAGCTATGAGGAAATAGTCTGTGAATCATAAATGGTAAATCAACATGATTTTTTCTAATTGGTCCAACAAATACAACAGCTGATTTTGTGTGTATATGCTTATATCTGATACTTCATTGTAGTATGTTTGATCTGGATATGCAAAAGCAAATTGGATACTGAGCTCACCAAGTTGCTTTTTTGAGAGAGAGATTAGCACTTCCTTTGTTTTATCCACTTCAAACAAATATTTTAGATTTGGGCTAGATCCTACACTGGTGTAAATCTGTATAATTTCCTTGACTTTATGGATCTACACCAATTTATACCTGCTGAGTATCTGATCCAATAATTATGACATAAGAATTTGAGCTGTAAAAAAACCACAAATAACCATATTTCTGTTAAAATGATCAATAGCTATATAGTGGACAATGTTGAAATGTAAAATGCTATCCCCAGATTTCAGAGCTTGCATCTGTCCTAGAGCTGTTTCAGGCTCTTTGGGACACTGTATCTATTTGTACTTGAATATTTGGAAGGTTATTTTTCACATTAATCAGTCACTAAAAGTTGCATAAATAAGTGAGGTTGATTAAAGGCATAACTGTGATGGTTAAGCCATAGAAGAAAGCGCTTCTTCAGTATTCGCGAGTTCAGCATGCTACTTGGTTTCCAGTGTTCATAAATCCAGGGTCGTGATCAGGAGAGAAGACATTTAAAAACAAACAAACAAAAAAAACCTTCTAACTTAAAGCACTGAGAATAGAAAAGAAATATAGATGTTGCCACAGCAATTGACAATAATATGTAAATTGCGCTGGGGACTTCATGCTTCAACTTTTAGTCAGGATTAGAGTGTCTGGGCTCTTGTTATTTATATTCTTTAACGCTCACTTTGAACCCAGTCCCGCAAGGTGCTGAGCCCCCTGAACTCCCAGTGAGGGTGTTCAGTACTCTGTAGGACTATGCTCCTTCTGAGCAGTTGTGACTTGTAGTAATAAACAAGACACTGTAATATTTGGATTTCTGAAAAGCAGCACAGTATTATAGAAATGTCAGGTCAGAATTGAAAATGGCTATGGCCATAAGCAGTACAACCTGTATTGGTCACCGCCAAGTGCTCGGTGGCAGTTAATTAACCCAAAAACCTCAGTAAATGCCAGTGGCTTTAGGTGGATGAACGCCTGAGGAGGGTAGTGGAACCCTGGATGGATGAAATGCCATCAAAAAGCAGATGAGTAAATTCACTCAGTGTTTTTGCCAACAGATTGGGCACTTCAGCTGTGGCTGATAACCAATATAGGAGTGGAGCTCCAAAAAGCAGGCAGATGGAAGATCTCCTCTGTGCTGGCAACTCATGCAGCATAACTGGTTCCAAATGTATCAACTCCCATCCTTCCTTTGATCCAAACCAGCAAAGTCGAGAAGGGGACACTGACAGATGGGCAAAGCAGCACCTCCATATCAACTGCCCAGGCTATTGCTGCCACATCACATGGAGAGGACACTACATCCTTGCTGGCAGCACGCACACAATACGGAAGGTGGCAGTTACAGGTTATAAGTCTCCCTTGATTCTCATAGAGGAGGGAGCCAAGAGTCAACTTCAACAGTGGGAGGAATCATTGCATTACATTGGTCAGCCACTGCCTGCCACAAAGCTGGGCAGCCCCTGGACATTTAGGTGCTGACCCACCACGATCGGTCTGCCTCATGGGGTGCGTGGGGCTAGACCAAAAGTTGAAAGACAGACAGAAACCTGGCAAAAATAGGAAACCAAGAACTTTCCTGCTTGGAAGTGGGGATGTCAGGTCCATGTATCTGGAATTGATAGACTATGACCTACAATACACTAGCAGCATATGGAAGTCAGTTTGATAAACTGTGAGCTGTACAAACTCAATGTTGACATTGTAGCACTCCAGGAAACAAGACTTGCAGATGCTGGTTCTGTCCAAGAGGCCAATTATACCTTCTTTTGGCAAGGTAACAGCAATGAAGAAAATTGTCTGTGTGGTATCGGTTTCGCTGCGAGAAACAAGTGGGTAAAGCTCCTAGAAACACCCATTGGGAACTCGGAGCATATCATTTAAACTTCAGACGACCATCGGCTCTGTGAACATCATTAATGGTTATGCACCAACACTCAATCTAGCCCCGAAGGAGAAGGATACATTTTATGACTCTCTATCAAGTCGTCAAAAGAATACCATCAACTTGAGCAACTTTTCCTCCTCAGTGAGTTCAGTGCAAGAGTTGTTGCATGGCCAGATTGCCTAGGACATTTTGGCATTGGCAAGATGAATGAGAACGGCCAACAAATTCTTGAATTCTGCGCCCAAAACCAAATATGCATTATCAATTCATATTTTACAGGAAAAGATTGCCCCAAAGTGTCATGGCAACATCCATGATCCAGTCACTGGCACCAATGAGATCTTGTTATTGGGGGGAAGACATACCTTAGTGGAGAACACTCGCACATTCTACAGTGCTGATTTGTGACACTGACCATTCCTTGATTATTAGCAAAGTGAAGATTACAGCCAAGAAACTACATAGAGCAAAACCTAGAAGCAAGCCCAAAATCAATGCTATAAACATCAAAAACCAGAGGAAATGCCAGGAGTTTGCAAAGGCTTTTGAATTTAGCATGCACTACCAGAGAAGGCAGAGAAATTCTGTGAAGATTTAAGAACAACAATCCATGAAACAACTTTAGCTACATTCAGGGAAAACTGATCATGAAAACAGGACTGGTTTGAAGAAAATGAAGGGAACTATTACCTCTCATGAACATTAAGAACACAGCCTATCTGGAACACAACAAGAAGCCAATGGAGAGCACCAAATGAGACTTTGACATGCAAAAATCGAGGTACAGCGAGCAAGCAGATGCTGTGCAAATCATTACTGGACCAAGCTCTGTGAAGAGAGAGACAGCTTCAGACACAGGAAACCTCAAAGTCATGTATGACTGTCTGAAGAAAGCTCTAGGCTCCACTGTCAAAAAGATTGCCCTTCTCAAATTGCACAGCGGTGAAATCATTACAGATAAAAGCAAGGAGTTGTCTCATTGGGTTTAACACTATTCAGAGCTATATGCACAAGAAAGAAACATCACCAGAGAAGCACTGGACCAAATACCAACTCTAAAGGTTGTGCCAGAGCTAGATGTGGAGCCCACTGTAGAAGAGCTAAGCAAGGCCATTGATTTGCTATCAAGTGGCAAGGCTCCTGGAAAAGAAGCATCCCAGCAGAAATCCTCAAGTGCAGCTGCTACTTAAATGCTGGAAAGAAGGCAAGATACCACAAGAGATGCATGATGCAAACATCATTACTCTATATGAAAATAAAGGCAAAAAGGGCAACTGCAACAACTACAGGGTGCTACTAAGTGTTGCAGGAAAAGCTTTCGCAAAAAGCTTAGTGCACTACAGCAGCTGGCGAATTGTCTACCCTGAATCACAATGTGGATTCAGGGCTGGAAGATCACCTATAGACATATTTTCTCTGCGTCAACTCCAAGAAAAGTGCAGAGAGCAAAACCGACCATTGTACATCACCTTTGTGGACCTAACCAAAGTATCCGACACAATCAGCAGAGAAGGTCTATTTGCAATATTAGAAAAGATAAGATGCTCACCACCCCTGTTAAAGTGTTATACATTCATTCCACGACAACATGAGAGCAACTTACCAGTTTGACGGGTCCACTTCAGACAGCTTTGAGATGTGGAGTGGAGCAAAGATGTGATCTTGCCCCCATGCTCTTTGGAATTTTCTCTTTACTCCTGAACTGTGTGTTTAAGGGCATGAAAGATCTACTACAAGAAATCATGGACTGTCTTTCAAGTGCCTGTCAGGCATTTGCTCTCATCGTCAGCATTAATAAAACTCTTGTATTAGGACAAGATCCTTCAATCATCTTAAATGCAAACTAGCTAGAAGTAGTCCAAAAGTTCAGCTACTTAGGTTCTACAGTGACCACCAACCTCTCACTGGATAAAGAACTAAATGTTCACACTGGAAAGGCTGCCACCACCTTTAGCAGACTAAGTGGAAGTTAAATCCTAATGAGGAAAATAGAAAGGAGCATAAACTCTGGCCAAAAAAGAATTTGAAGTACAGCTAGCCAAAGATTCAAAGTAATAGCAATTTTTTTAAGTACATCAGAAGCAGGAAGCCTGCTAAACAACCAGTGGGGCCACTGGATGATCAAGCAAAGGAGCTCTCAAGGATGATAAGGCCATTGCGGAGAAACTAAATGAATTCTTTGCATCAGTCTTCATGGTTGAGGATGTGAGGGAGATTCCCAAACCTGAGCCATTTTTTAGGTGACAAGTCTGAGGAACTGTCCCAGACTGAGGTGTCATTAGAAGAGGTTTTGGAACAAATTGATAAAATAAACAGTTATAAGTCACCAGGACCAGATGGTATTCACCCAAGAGTTCTGAAGGAACTCAAATGTGAAATTGCAGGACTACTAACTAGTCTGTAACCTATCATTTAAATCAGCTTCTGTACCAAATGACTGGAGGATAACTAATATGACGCCAATTTTTAAAAAGGGTTCTGGAGGTGAAACCAGCAATGACAGGTCAGTAAGCCTGATTTCAGTCCCAGGCAAAGTGGTTGAAACTATAGTAAAGAATAAAATTGTCAGGCACATAGATGAACATAATTTGTTGGGGAATAGTCAGTATGGTTTTTGTAAAGGGAAATCATACCTCACTAATCTATTAGAATGCTTTGGGGGGACAACAAGCATGTGGACAAGGGGGGGGCCCAGTGGATATAGTGTATTTAGATTTTCAGAAAGCCTTTGACAAGGTTCCTCACCAAAGGCTCTTAAGAAAAGTAAGCACTCATGGGATAAGAGGGAAAGTTCTCTCACATAATGGTAACTGGTTAAAAGGTAGGAATAAATGGTTAGTTTTCAGAATGGAGGTAAATAGTGGTGTTCCCAGGGGTCTGAAATGGGCCCAGTCCTATTTAACATATTCATAAATGATCTGGAAAAAAGGGTAAACAGTGAGGTGACAAAATTTGCAGATAATACAAAACTACTCATGATAGTTAAGTCCCAGGCAGACTGCGAAGAGTTACAAAAGGATTTCTCAAAACTGGATGACTGGGCAACAAAATGGCAGATGAAATTCAATGTTGATAAATGCAAAGTAATGCACATTGGAAAACATAATCCCAACTATACATATAAAATGACAGGGTCTAAAATAGCTGGTACCACTCAAGATCTTGGTGTCATTGTGGATAGTTCTCTGGAAACATCCATTCAATGTGCAGTGGCAGTCAAAAAAGTGAACAGAATATTGGGAATCATTAAGAAAGGGATAGATAATAAAACAGAAAATATCATATTGCCTCTATATAAATCCCTGGTATGCCCACATCTTGACTACTGTGTGCAGATGTGGTCACCCAATCTCAAAAAAGATGTATTGGAATTGAAAAAGGTTCAGAAAAGGGCAACAAAAATGATTAGGGGTATGGAATGGCTGCCGTGTGATGAGAGATTAATAAGACTGGGGCTTTTCAGCTTGGAAAAGAGACGACTAAGGGGGGATATGATAGAGGTCTATAAAATCATGACTGGTGTGGAGAAAATAAATAAGGAAGTGTTATTTACTACTTCTCATAACACAAGAACTAGGGGTCACCAAATGAAATTAATAGGCAGCAGGTTTAAAACAAAAGAAAGCATTTTTTCACACAACACACAGTCAACCTGTGAAACTCCTTGCCAGAGGATGTTGTGAAGGCCAAGACTATAACAGGGTTGAAAAAAGAAGTAGATAAATTCATGGAGGATAGGTCCATCAATGGCTATTAGCCAGGATGGGCAGGGATGGTGTCCCTAACCTCTGTTTGCCACAAGCTGGGAATGGGAGACAGAGAATGGATAACTTAATAATTACTTGTTCTGTTCATTCCCTCTAGGGCACCTGGCATTGGCCATTGTCAGAAGACAGGATACTGGGCTAGATGGACCTTTGGTTTGACACAGTATGGCCGTTCTTAGGTGCTTATGGTCATATTTGAATGTGACCCTTATCAGACACCAAAGTAAAAATGCACACAACTTCTGGATAGTTACAGATTAATAGAATTAAAGGCCAGAAAGGAGTACTATGATACTCTAGTCTGATCTCCTGCATAATAATGGAAGTGGGTGATGGGATGGATCACTTGACAATTACCTGTTCTGTTCATTCCCTCTGGGGCACCTGGTACTGGCCACTCTCGGAAGACAGGATACTGGGCTAGATGGACCTTTGGTCTGACCCAGTATGGCCGTTCTTATGTTCTAAAAGATCATGCAACAACTCAAAGCTTACTATCAAGACCAAAATGCTAGTGTACCAATTTTACATTCTCAGCACACTCATGTATGGTGGAGAAACATGGACAATTTATGCTCATCAGGAGAAAAGATTAAACAGTTTCCACCTATATTTATGCTACATTCTCAACAGCAAATGGCAAGATAAAGTTACCAACACAGAGGTTTTTCAAAGGGCAAATTTACCAGATATGACCACTCTGCTCGACCAAAGATGACTGCGTTAGGTTGAAAGATGGATGCATGCCCAAGGACATGCTATACAGGGAGCTATCAGAGGGAACAAGAACAGGACAGGACATCCCAAGCTTCACTATAAAGACACATGCAAGCAAGATATGAAATAATTTGGAATCAATCCTAACCAATGGGAAATCTTGGCAAGTGATCTTAACAAGTGGCGCCATCATCCCCATCAGGGCATTAAAGTCCATGACAGGAGCTGGCTCCTACAGCTTGAAGAGAAAAGAGCCCATAGGAAGCAAGCAATTCCCAACCAGGACACATACATTTGCAACTGCCCAGGGTCATGCAAATCTCAGATTGGACTATTCAAATCATATGAGACATTGCAAACCTTCTACACTATAGGCTGCAATTCCCACCATCTCTCGCAGACAAAGAATCCCAATAAATTATAAAAATAGAACTTCCCATACTAGACTAAATCAATATAGAGTTGGACAAGAATTTTTTGATTAAACTATTTTTGTTGGAAAATGTCAGTTCATCAAAACCTTTTCTGCAGGAACATACCAGCTTTGACAAATATTTCATCAAGACGTTTCTCAGGTGGAATTTCTGAGGGGACTCTAGAATATGGAATAGCCTTGCAGATCGGCCACCTATCTGGGCATAAATCCCTGCTGTAAATCAGGCAGAGCAGGGACTTGTACCAAGGTTCTCCCGTATCTGAGGTGAGTGCCCTAACCACCAGGATATTGGCTCTCTCTCACCTTGGTTTTTCATCAAAAATGGGAATTAATTCAGAGGAGTCCCATGGCTCTTTGTTATACAGGAGGTCAAAGTAGATAATTACAGGGGTCCCTTCTGTCCTTATATCAACATTGTTTCTTTGAAGATTTCTGGAGCCTCTAGTATTTGGAGCAGGAATGGAAACTTGGCAAGGAGGATTTCCTTGATGTCTGTCTTGGGGTCAGCAAAAATCCACCCAGATTTTCAAAGCATTACAATTCAGATAAACTACCATTTGCATATGCTCGGTAGAGGATGTTAGAAGCTGCTAAAAATCTCTGAACATTGCAGCCGTACTGAGCTGGCTGCAGCACCACAGATGCAGATCTACATTTCCAAACGGGATTGATGCAGCACAGCAGTAGCAGTGTTTAATTTGCACTATGAGACTCCATTTAAATTCAATACCCAGGAAGGAGAGTGAAAGAGGCAAAGGGTATGAAGAAGAGAAAAGATGTTCTCTTCTGGTTAAGGCATTACACTGGGATGAAGGGAGATGCATTCTATTCCTGGCTCTACCACTGATGGCCTTTGTGACATTAGGCAAAACTGTATCATAATACGTGTGTGCAAGGGTGCCAAATTAAAATTGCCCCTGCAACCTTAAATCTGTCACTTCCTAACTTTTGAGGCTTTGATTTTGTAACCTTAACATTCTTTTAATATAGTTCTTTGCATGAAATACATTGTTACTTTGCTTTTCTACCTCTGTTGCAACTGAATTTTTCATTCTTTTTGTTTCCTCTTATATAGTACACTCTTAACAGATAGCTATGGTATTCCTTGTACCTTTAAGAAAAGGAATGCAAACTTCTGTATTCCGATGCAAGAGGTATGAAAAGATTCTATTTCGCTCACTCAAAGCAAAGACAGGGAGGCATTCAAATTGACTGTGAAAAAATAAATAGTGCTGAAGAACACCTGCACACTCCCACACCATGCAGCCTCTCATTTTGATGCTATTAGGGAAAGGGACTGCAATGCAGTTTAGACAGAAAATAGCTGTATATTACTTTCTGAACCTGGAAACGTTTTAGCTGAGGGGAAGCAAATCAAGAAGGAAGAAAGTGGGATCCAGTAAAATTTTCTACTTGGCCAAAATCTGTCACCAGCACCACCAGAAAGGAGTGGAAGAATGAAGCCCTCAGCATTGGTTTTTATGCATTCTTGGGCCAGTGGGTCCTCCCCTCTAGGAATGTCTTAGAAACAGCACATTTTTCCTGCGTTCCTTAAAGTGCACATACAATAAGATCTCCTCTATCGCTAGTACTCAGCAACACAACCAGATTGTAGAATCGTGGTCACCTTTGCTGTCCATGTCTCTTGGGACTGGATCCTTTGGTAACTCTGGTCTGGAAATCTCTAGGCCAAATTCTGCTTTTACTTGCACTGGTGCAACACCACTGAAGTTAGTGTGGTATAGGGTGACCAGATGTCCCAATTTTATAGGGACAGTCCCGATGTTTGGGTCTTTTCCTTATATAGGGTCCTATAACCCCCACCCCCTGTCCCGATTTTTCACACTTGCTGTCTGGTCAACCTAGTGTGGTACCACCATTATATAGAAAGTTGGACAGTAAAAAGACAAGACAAGCCTGTTCTTTTTGTCTGCCTATCATTCTTTATTTCTGTACCTATAGCTCTGTTTCTAATTTTTTCCCTCTCTCTAGAGCCTAATCATGCTCCCAAAGAAAGAAATGGCAAAAATGTGTGCATCCTCCATTGTCTTCTCTCTATACTCTCCCCCAATCATCTGTGTTTATCAAATGGCACTGACTCTTTTCCTTTACCACATTTCTTTCAAGCACTGCCTTTTCTACATTTACACATCATCCCTCCCCATCTGGTAACAAGTATGAGCATCATCTTAGAATCCTATCACCCAGTATTTTTAAATGAGTTGAGTTAATGGAGCATGCATCATTTTCAAAGTTTGCTATCATAAGTACATAGTGAATGCAAGACGAAGCAGATTTGAAATTATATTCAAGCATTTATACCTCCCTAATGATCCCCAGTTGGTTCTTTACTCATCTAATACATTCAACAAATCTTTTCTCCTCTACTCATTCTGTGTGCATATGTGTGAGTATGAGAGAGATGCATATGCACCAAATTAGGAGAGAAGGAAATATATGTAAATTTATATCCTCCCTTATGTGTGGGAAAGAGCTTAGGAAACTCTCTATTGAGGATTGACATATATATTGTTGGACTGGGTACTGAATTTTGCATGTATGTTACGTACCATTATTTTCAATTTATATAATGCCAGTTTCATTTTCATTCGCCAGGAAGGTAATTGTAAACAATGTGTTTCAGTAATTGCTAAAGTCTGCCCCTCTATTCCTCTCCAAAATGTTCCTTTTAAATACCTTTTAGATACTAGGGTCTACATTTGATCAGTCCTAATTACCTTATACACTGGATATACATTTATAACAGCTTAGTTTACATTCTACTTTTCCTGAGTCAGGTGAGTTGTCTTAAAGGTGTTAATATGATCCTGTCACTGTACAATACTACACAGTTAAATGTAGTTTTAAAGCTTTAAGTATAGTGACCTCGGTCTGCTTAGTCCAATGGCGCAAACACTCGAGAATTTAGGCTAAATTCTGGAAATGTATTGATCAGGATACAAAGGAGAAAAAGAATCAGAATAAGACATAAGTACTTTGGGGGGGAAATTGAGTGATTATGCAGAACAAACTTAATCAAAACCATCAAAGTCCCTTTTTCAGAGAGAAGATATTAGTTAGAGATCTTATTCTGTCAGATAATCCTCCTTCATAGGGAGGAAAGATTAGTTCCGTTGTTCAATTCTATGGTATGAATAATGGCCACTTTTCTGGCTTCTGACAAAACAGATGGGAAAAGGATGGGGGGAAAGAGAGACGATAGTAAAGGTGGGCTAAATGTTGCTCTTGATGATGATCTGAGGATAGCAGTTAGCTAGTCAATCATGGACAAATGCTCTGGATTGGTAGGTTGGCCACGACAGTTGTTCTTTCCTTAGGCGTTGGCTACACTGGCAATTCACAGCGCTGCACTTGCTGCGCTCAGGGGTGTGAAAAAACACTCCCCCTGAGCGCAGCGAGTGCAGTGCTGAAAAGCGCCAGTGTAATCAGCGCCTGCAGCGCTGCACACTCTCTCGCAGCACTGCACACTCTCTCGCAGCGCTGCAAGCTATTCCCCTCGGAGAGGTGGAGTCCTTGCTGTGCTGCAAGAGAGCTCTCAGCGCTGGCAGCGCGACTACACTCGCACTTCACGGCGCTGCCGTGGCAGCGCTGTGAATCCACAAGTGTAGCCAAGGCCTAAGTGATTGTCCAAGTAGCAGTATAACCCTTTCTGAAAAATGGATAGCCCTAGTGTCCAAGTGCGTGCTATTTATTGTTGAGCGCCTAATGGTTGTTGCATTTGTTCAGAGTCTCCCCACTTCTGTCATCTAACACACACATTTTGTAAAGCCTTTGGGGATAACTTGAAAGGTATTGTATAAAACCCAATTCTGTTCTGTTAATGCTGGTCTTGTTTTTCCTGCTTACAAGAGCTTTCAATTATTTAGTGATTTAGAATCAACCTAAAGTCCAACACTTTGGAGAATTTCACTATCAAGTTTTCAGAGATATATTATTGAGACCCTGCTGCTCACAATGCTGGCCTTCACCCTGTCCAGTTCCTTTGTTGTTCAGCATGTATAGCTGTAACTTTCATTTCCTTCTGTCTGTCTGTAATGAGTTCACACTTCTGCTCTTGCTCTTACTCTCTTCCTGGAATCACATCCCTGTCTATTGTGTGTAGTGTTTGTTTCTATATAACCACCTTCGTTATAGTGCCTACTTAAGCAGGTTTAGGCTTTTTCATTTCTTCCTGTAAGGTATGAATCAAATAAAAATACTCTAAGTGTGGGTTGATTCTATGTTTGTGTAACCCTTCTGCCCACCTAAGTTGGTGCAACAGGGGCCGGGTTCTGTATCTAAAGGTTCCATTTCAATAACGCAATGCAAAACCGTCCCGAGCCCCCACCCAGTGACCTGGGACAATTACATACCACCCCCTGGGTGCCTCTAAGAGGCAATACTTCCCGTCTCACAAGCACGGAGTCTGAGTGTAGCAGAAAATGTTTAATAACATGAGGTAAATGACATCAGCATTAAATTGGAAAAACACCACAAACAGGATTCATAACACAAACAATGAGCAAAAGACCCACCCCCAGCAAATTGGGCTGTGTTCTTTCCCTTTGGATCTTGAATCCAGCAATCCAAAAATCACCCAGAGTCCCCAAAGTCCAACACCCCCAAAGTCTCTGCCCCTGGTCAGTGCAGCCCCAGACTAAAAGGGGGGCACGCAGGTTGTTAAGGGGCACCTTATGTGATCCGAGGCAGGCCGGCCGTCTCTCTGTGGGGTTCCGCCGCAGCCTTCACCACGAGCCAGTCCACTTCTTGCCGTCCCACGAACAGCTCTGCTCTACGAGCTGCTCCGCTCCACTCACTGACCTGTGAGCCACTCCAGCTGTCCCCGCAAACAGCTCCGCTCGCCGTTCCTTGGGCCGCTCCAACCATCCCCACAAGGCTCCACGCCGCTCGCTGCTCCTCCAGTCATCCCCACAAATTGCTCTGCCAGCTGCTTAGCAATATAGCTTCAGGCTCCCTGAACACAGCACTCAGTGATCTCAGCTCTTAATAACTTTAGCTCTTTTGTGATTTCAGCTCATAGTAGGGGAGCTCGAGTGCTGGCGCACCATTGGTCCAAAGTGAATTCAGCTCAGCAGCCTGTAACTAGACTCCTAATGGAATCAAAGTTAGCTCTGACATTCAACAGTGGGGGGTGAGGGGGGGAGAGAGAGACACAAGGTGGTGCAATTGGTGTTTCAAGCCCTCAAAGGGGGGGGGCCCATACTATCAGGTACAAATACCAGTCCCCCATCCTCTCTCAATGCACTGGGTTTTGTAACCCATGCCCCTTGTAAAGCAAGTGCTACTTAGGTAATAGTGAGTCCTTCTGTCATACAACAGTTCTTCTGGCCTTGATTCATAGAATCAGGGTAACAAAACTTTATTCTTCCTGCCCCAATAACAGAGAAACTGGGGATCCCACACCAGACAAAGTAACCACTTTCAGTTGCTGTTGTTTCATGCCAGGCGGGTGGGTGTGCCTATGCAAACAAGATCAGCCCCTGGAGTTCTTTTCCACACTCGCCATAATTCACCACCAGATGTGAGGTAGAGCTCATCCTGACTCTGCTTACATCTGCAAACCAAAAACGACTGAAGTCTTACAAAATGAAAGCTACCCTCAGCTTGTCCCAGTTCTACTCCAAAGGTAAAATATAGATTAGCAGCCAGATTGAATGAAAGCACTGTGATCTAGATACAGTGACTCAAAAATGTTGCCTGAAACAGCAGCTGACATTAGGCAATATGCCAAACACTGTTACTGATAGAAACAAATAATTCTGTCCTGAACAAATTGAAACTTGTGCATTACTACCTTGACAATGCCATCTGAATGAATCGAGCTAAACTGGAGGAGCAAGGAAAGACCATGAAATATCTGTGATAAACATGAAAGCTGAACACTGAAATCCTATTGAATCTTTAATGACAGTGTGGAAATGTTCTGACTGGAGATGCTAATTTAGCTTGTTGCTTAAATATAGTGAAGGAGCTCCTATTATTCAGTGTATGTATGTCTAATTCATTGTAATCTGAGCAAACATTATAAAACTGATTTTATTGTGCTTTACTTCCTTCTCCAGTAAGGATTATACCTATAGCACTAATTAGAAGGGACATAATAGGGGGACTCACTGGGTCCACTGTCCTTAAATAATTCTTCTAGATGTGTTCTGGGGCAAGGGGAAAAGTCATTCAAAGCAAAAATGTTCATCAATTCAGTGAATACAAAGCTCTAGTAGCCAGATCCTCAGGTGCCTTCTGGTTACTTTGAGTCACACTGATGGAACAGAACAGCCATAAATCTAGTGGATTTGGCTACCTGAGGATTTTCCTTGTTGGTGTGAATTCTCAAGTGCGGTCTAGGAAATAGTGGTATGAGTGCAACTAAGGCAGGGCGGCAGAGGAAAGGGGCATCCATGTGCATAGGCAATCCCAGGCTGCTGGAACAGATCCTTCGGGCTGCAAGCAGCAATTTATAAAATAGATTAGCCTGAGATTGGCCTATTTTATGTCTTTGGCCAAGTTGACAGGCAAACAGCCGGAAGATCTAGGATGGGGAGGTATAATCTCAAGGTGGCTTTGGACTACACCTCTACCTCGATATAACGCTGTCTTCGGGAGCTGAAAAGTATTACCATGTTATAGGTGAAACCGCGTTATATTGAACTTGCTTTGATCCACTGGAGTGTGCAGCCCCACCCCCGCGGAGCACTGCTTTACCGCGTTAGATCTGAATTCGTGTTATATCAGGTCGCGTTATATCAGGGTAGAGGTATATTACCTTGCTGTGCTGAGTACAGCTTGGATGCATTGTGAGATCTAAGTCTACGTTTATCCATTGTGAAAGCTGAGAATTAAGAATCTGATCTGGAGAGATGTTAAGCTGCATCAAAAGCTCCCATTGACTCCAGTGGGTATTGCTTCACTGAGCTGAAATTTGTGGAAGGTGTGTGAGCTTGGCACTTTTCAGGATCAGACCCCAAATTCACAAAGGTCAGGAAATTCAAAAGTTAAGGTTCCCACAAACACAAACTCATCAATATTTTGCATATAGCCTTTAGGATTGCTATTAGTGATGTTGTATTTAGATTTGCTGCAGGAGGATGTTTCCTCAGTGAAGTCTTTGTCACTGGGTGAGCAATCCTTGACAACGCCATCAAGCAATGATATACTGTAGATGAGTTGGAGCTTTGACACCAACAGCAATATCAGCAATGTCCTGAAACAGATTGATGTGAAAGCTGAAAATAAATGGCATGGGGATGATGCTGTATTTCGTCAGTGAGTCCACAAGAAAGCATGCTCCTGCCTTACTTACCTGAGCTACACTGTGGACTGGACAACTAACTAAAAATGGGTGTATGGTCTGTCCACTGAATTGGTTGAACTATTTGATCTGACAACTCCGTGTATTTATAGATCAATTCTATGTTCTCCATAAAAAGAACATGAGTGAGTGTAGAATCAGAGCCTTTCCCTTCATTGGGTTTCCTCACTGAGACTAAGGTATAGCTCTCAAATTAGAAGATGCCTGGAGTCAGAAGATGGGTCAGAAGACGCCTGGAGCCCTTTCCCCTCATTAGATGTCTTGTCTAATTATCCAAATCTTCCACAACCTCAGATGTAGGAAGCAAGATAATTTGTTAGGGAGTAACTGTTAGGAAGCAGGGCCTGCAACGCAGCCAGTCTCCAGGCAACCAGATGAGCATAGCTGGCATGGAGTAGGCTGCCAGATTGGCTACATCACCTGGTTGGTTGGAAGTCAGCAGACCAGCTCTTAAGCCTAGCAGCAATTCAGCTACTGCTCAAAGATTTTGCCCTTTGCCCATGGTTGCAATAGCTCCTGCTTCTTCCCAGCTTTACCTCACTCCAGGTAACCCAATTCTGACTCTCAGCTCTGATTCTTGACCTCTACGTTTGGCTGTTGCATCTGGCCTCTGACTCTGATTCTGACCCTATGCTCCAGTTCCTGGCTTCTGATTCTACCTGCGACCCTTGGCTCTGACCCTGGGCCCCAATTTCTGGCTACCGATTCCTGGTCTATCCACTGGGCTTGACTCCTACTCTGACCATTGGGCATGACTCCTGCTCCAACCACTAAGCACGACTGCTGGCATCCCTGTCATGTGACCATTACATCCTTGCCTGCTAGTCCTGGTGTAAGGCCACTGCTGTGCCCACCGCCACACACACACAAAGCGATTGTTTTGGCCTATCAGAGGGGCTGGAAAGCAATACCCTTTCAGCATCCCAACACAGGCCCTCCTCATGACTAATGGTGTGGCATTTAGGGAGGAAGGAAGAGGCCGTTGGGGAAAGGACATGGGTTAGGATGTATGCAGCAGAGAGGACCTGGGTGCCACTATGCATACAGTCAGTTTCCTAGCACGTTTCAGCTCCAGAACAGACGAAAGACTAACAGGAAGAAACTCTTGGAGAAAAACCAAAGAAAACTTTGAGCACCCTAGCCCTTCCAGGTTTCTCAGGGAAACATCACCAATGATTCCTATAGTGGTATAGTCAGTTCAAAGAAACTGCTGAATATGATTGTTCAGCCTGAAAAGCCATAACCAAGTGAGCTGTCTGCTGTTTTAGGAAGGTAGAAAGGTGGCATGACTGAGGCATCTTGGGAGTGGAATTCCAGGCATGAGTGGGATAAAAGAGTGACTTCCTGGACTGGATATGATCTGTAAGGAAGTTGTGTGACTATAGTGGACAAATCTTGGGAGGCACTTTAGATATGAGACAGAACCAGTGGTTGCAAGGAGAAAAGAGACTAGGATAAATTTTGGATTGTTGCAGACCATCCCAGAGGTATTTTTAGAAGGATTGAGAGGATTGCTGTCACTGATCAGTTTTAAACAGACAAGATGGAGGCTGGGATTGAGATGCCAGAGGGAACCAGATGGCATAGCTCTGATCCTATTTTTTGTGCACCTAATAAACAAATATCAGGCTCTATTTGTCCAGTGATGCTGAACTGCCATCAGAGGACTTTGAAAAGGAAAATAACTATATAATTTGCAAATCAACACTCCAACTTTGCTCTATGATTTGATTAACTTAAATCTCAGCTTTAAACAGAGTACAACTATGGGGAATGAAAGAACTAGAGGGCCTTATTGATGATAATGCTGGAAAAGAATAGTACTTCACTTTATATTTTCAGTCTAACAAGAATGACAGTTAAAGTCTATCACAAATATTTTTGTAGGAGAATGATTTAAAGTATAATTATCTGTGGTAAATAAAGAAGTTCATATATTAATTTGGAAGAAATATTCATGTGAATGAATAATTGGAGATGGTTTGATTTCCCAGAACTAGTTTAAAATAATTCTAGTGTACTAAATGTATTCAACTGGGTAAAACAAAAAGGGTAAACACCTTTCTTAGTCTAATGGAATACTAGCACCTGCAAATAGTGGTACTCAGATAATAATTGGAAACTTAGGCAACAAAATCCTGGGAATGTTAAGACCTAAAAATGGTCTTGGTAACAAGAATTGTAAAATTCAATACTTTAACTGTAACAATCATCAGTTTATTTTTTAATATTAAAGAGAGAATCTGTGTCTTGGAATAAAATGTTATGGGGTTGTTTGTTTCTATTATGGGTGTATTCAGAGTCCCCAACCTAGACCAACCATATCTCATCATTATGGTTCAAATCCTGATACTCTACAATAAGGAGCATGATACTCCTTTATGAATCAGTGGGACTACACAAGGAGTAGCAGGCTGCTCAGCTGGAGGAAGGGCATCAGAATTTGTCCCTATATGAAATGAAGTATGGCTTTGAAATCTGAGATTTAATGTATAATATTGACTAGATTTCAAATATTTGTCTAGTTTTTCTCTGGACATCCATGACTATCACAGGAGCTGATACTGATTCATATGTACATATTTATTTATCTTAGCCATGTCCAAGACAGCTAGGTTTTTGGGGGAGGGCGGGGGGGGGGGGGTTAGAATTTAGGTGTAACACTTTTTTTATAAAAAAATTATTTCAGACATTTGTAAAGCTGTTTGGACAGGTGGCAATGTGTAAGTGAAATAGTGGCAGAAAGTCCACTTTTAGCTCAATAATCACAAGGTTATCTATCTCACAAAATTACCATAACGAAGTAAAAATTGAAATAGGCAGGATTGTGAAAGTGTAAACTAAAACTGATGTACCTTACCATGGACAGGGCCCTAACTTACAGCTTAGTTCATCAGCATTTAGAAATTACCAACCACCAAAGGGAGAAAAATATATGTACTTTAGATTGAGTGACTTGAAAAATAACCAGGCTTGTAGCTTCTCTGATAGATAGAGCTGTGTAATATATTTTTAAAATCAAAACTGAAGACAGCAGTTTTAATCTATTTTATAAAAATCAGCAGCAGCCTTGATAAATGATGGAATTCTGCCTATCACTGTTAAACTAGTGGAGGGTTGAAGACTATGGAACTTACGCAAACCATTCTCTTCAGGTACTCTACCAAACTGATAGCAGGTCGAGTGCCTCCACAGTATCTTGTTCTCATGATGGATTCAATTGTTTGTAAACTTTATTAGTCCATTTACTTTAGTGGCCTCACTTGTCTTTATCAGGGTCAGTGCAATTACTACAGATCCTTGAATTTTTCCTCCTTGAACTAGAAAAACTACAGTTGTTTTCAAAAAGCTGATAATGTGCTGCGGAGTATTCACTTTGTGTTTAAAGTCTGTCTGCCACTCGTTTTACTTGAACTTAGTCTCCCTTTTATGCCAATTCACTTTATTGAACCCTTGAACTGGAAAGCTATGGTATATTGTACCATCACTTCTCTGGTGCCCATGTCTGTGTCTATTATAAGCTAATCCTTTTTTTCTTTTTGTATTTGTATTTTTCCATTCTTTATGGATAAAGACATTGCTTTCCATGTAGTCTCCCCCATTTTATTGCACAGACCTTCCATTTTAAAGGACTGTTACTGAGAGATGCCGTGACCTTACATTTGACTAATTAAAAAAAAATTCTGATCATCCTCCAGCACTTTTTTTTAAATTAGGATTATTGTCCTTACTACAAGGATTTTTTTTCCTTGCTGATATTGACAACAGTGTGTTTGGCAAAGGAAGGTGGAGCAACACTGCATGTCACAACAGACCCAACTGGGCTAGGCATGGTCCTTGATCTGAATAATTTAAAATCTAATTTGAAGCAAGATGTAATAAGGGAAAGTGACATAGAAAAAGGAGGAGGAAGAGAGGAGAAGAGTAACAGTAATAAGACTGCATCATTATTTGATTGGTTCATGCACAATTTGATGGTTTAAAATTACCTAGCCATTAGTGCATCTGTCTTAAGCCACCTCACTTTCACTCTACCTATTGGATTACAATGAAATGTTCAATAAGCCATTAAGTAGTTATTGAGCAAACTGTTGGCCTGAAATATTTTTGTAAATGACCTTATCTAACAAGTATGCTTCCTGGCATTTGTACTGAATCACGATTCTCTTAAAAATATTGTGCAATAAGCTATAAAGAGACTACCTGAAAAAACAGTGCATCTGTGATCCTGGGAACTCTGGTCCAAATTGCTACTTCATACAAACTTTAAAGGCAATTTAAATGCATTTGGTAGTACTGCAAAAATTTGTTATAGAGACATTGACTTGATGGAGCTGGTGAGGTTTTTGTTTGTTTGGTTGTTTTTTATGAGATTGGCCCAAATTGGAACATTGAATCTCACTCCTCTCAGACTTTGGAGATCCTTGAATTGACATTCAGATCTGAACTGTACAGATCTGGATCATCTATTTAAAATATATCATTTCTGTATTTGTATCTTAAAATTATCACCTTATCACTAAAACCAATAATAACACTATATTTTCCTTCTGAATTAAAAACAAAAAATTAATCAGTTTAACATTTGCAGTACATTGCTATTTGTAAAGAACCCAAACACTTCTCAAATACAATACTAATACATCTAATGTTATTTCCTGGACGCAACTGCTGTTGCAAACACCATTACATTTACCAAGACCAAAGTATAGAAAACTCATCTTTATAATGAAGTGGGAGACACAAGTAAACAAGGCAATGAACTGTAGATGATATTAAATGAATTTGTAATTGATCACGGTTGTGAAATATGACAAAGATATTGATATGCTGTGTCTGCAGTTTTTTCTGATTGACAAAATGAGGGAAAGACATCCTCCCTACAGATTCATGCTTTTGAATTATAAGTTTTGGATGGTGCTGTGTCTCAAGTCTGGCTTGGGTGGCTAGTTAAAGATCCTTGTATGCATGTGTATCATCTGATGTGCTCCTTGTTGGAACATTGAATAGTCTCAGAAGACCATATCAACTAGATGTCAGCAACACACTATTTATTCAAGTTGTTTTTCTCCGGTGAGGTAGGCTTAAGAAGGTTGCTACCCACCCATAGTTTTTAAAATAGATAGTTAAGATGGAGTGATCATTTGTGCAAAGCCAACCTGAATACTAAAACTTTTTTTTTCACAAGTGGAAAGTGTTAACTTTTAAAATTACAACTGATTGCTTTGGGGATTTTCTCCCCAACAATATAACATTTTTCTGTCCACTACCACCCTTGCTTTGTTTTCTTAAAAGTCATACATCTATTGTAAAGTGTTCTGTTACACTTATATGATATACTTCAGCATGAGCACTTAGTACTGGACTTAGACTTTTCTGTTTTGCTTGTATTTGCACAGGATGTAAATTATAAAGAGAGAAGAAACTTGGAAACTTTACCCCAGGTTCAATAGTTATTTCAACCTAAAGGGTTAAACAGTTCCTATAAATGTTTCAGCGCCAACTCTTCTCTTTAGCAGCCGTGTGTGTATGTATATATATTTTCAAGCTTTTTGAGGGTACACCCGTCACCTCAGTGCACACTTACAGTCACTGTTCAAGTGGACTCACTATTTTATGGGCCACATCTTTAGAAATAGCCTCTAACTTTGTACCTGTAGTCAATTGTGGGTGTAAAGGGCAGAATTTAGACATCTATCTTATTTGCAAGCACAATCAGCTAGATGTCTAAATTCTGTCATTTGCAGCCACAACTGATTAACATAGTTTTAACGTGTACTCACACATTTATTCTTATCTTATATAGGTCTATTCAGGAGACATGGTGCTGTTTATTAATCATAACATTTTCCTTGAAATGAAATTTGGCCAAAGTTGAAATATTTGTGTGGAGATGTTGATCAAGTCTCTGTCAAAACATTGAGTCTAGGCCAAAAAAGTGACCCATGGTAGTGTTTAAGGCAATGAGCTGTGATGTGGGAAATGGAGGGTCAAGGCCCTGCTCTAATTGATTCAGACCATGAATTTGAACCTGGGTCTCCTACATTCTAGGTGAATGCCCTGACCACCAGGCCATTTGTGGGGTGAGGCCTTTAACAGTTCTTTTTTGTGTGTGTGAAAAATCAAAAGGTCTGAGCTGTATCCTGATGAAGAACTGGAATTTTTTTGAAATTTCAGAATTTTGAGGGTTGGGAAAACTTTCTTGCCGATCACTAATTCACAGTGATTTGGGATAAAAACCTCTCCTTTGAATCAAGCAGAGAAGGGATTTGAACCAGTATGTCTCACATCCCACATAAATGTACTGATCACTGGTTCTCCCCCACTCCTTCCTAAATTCTTATTACAAAATGGTCATTTTGACCCAATTCCGTTTTCACACAAAAAATTTGAAAGATTGTTTTCATTCCAATGTGGAACAAAAACAAATTTAAAAACCTTAAAAGTTACCACAAAATGAATTGTGCTCTGATCAGCTCTACTGTTCACTAATACAACCGGTTATCATGATTTAGAGAGATCAAGGGATCTGTATTATTTCAAGCTGGTGGCCACCTGATGTGCAGATATTTTCAGCTGTGCTATATCTGAAACATCTTGGTCAGAAAATAACCCTTTTTTTTTTTTTTAAGTCACTGTATTTATGTAGTTGCATAGATCGAAGTACTGGTTGAAGAAAATGAAAGAGCTACAGAGCCTAACTGTTTATATTTCCCATATGTGTTGAAATGATTGCAAAAATATTCCCCCAATCATCTGTCATCTTGTCTTTAATTTTCATTGCTCACAAATTGTCAGAAGAACAGTGGATAAACTGTAGATAAATTTTGAATAGAACAACGTCATTCAACATAATGCATAGAATAATACCCTACATTCTGACCATACAGGCTTCTCAGATAGCACAAATACTCAGATTTCATTCTGACAAGAGTGTATAATGAAAATTTGAGAGGATTAGGCAAACCTTACAAATAATCTCGAGTAACTGTTTCATAGCAAGCTAACTGTATTACCTCAGCAAATGCAACATATTTCTTTGTGTGTCGTTTCTGCTAATCAAATATTATATATATCCTTAAAAATATGTGAAGGATCAAAAATGGACACCGTGTAGAGTCAAGCACAGGAGTTTATTACGCACAACGCTGGAGGAGTGTCACTTTGCTTATCAGGCTCAGAGACACTGCAGAACAATTAATGACAATAGATTATAAAGGGTGCCCATTGGGCGGAGAGAAGCAATGTGGATGTGTTTCCCAAGCACCTGGATAGGTTCAAGCAGCAAGACAAGATAAGCACAATAAGCCAATGGTTTAAAAGACTACATAATGGCTCTGCCCAAGGCTCAAATTAACATACTGCTGACACACAGGTAATTACCCTCAAACTATGTCTATTAAAGTATATAGGTTAAATCCTAATTTTGGGGTCCAGAGGAATGAGGTAGCTTCTCTACTGGTTGACCAACAGGTACATTCCTGGAGATTTAAAGCAAAAAAGCAGTAATTAGTACTAAACAATAACAATTTTTTATAAGTTTATCCTTGCATTTCTGTGGGCTAGGATTGGCATACATCTGTGAGGGAAGGGTATCATAACTCATGTCAATCATATTAGGCCTCACCCCGAACTCTGTCTGGGATCTGAGGGGTATTATACCACTATCTCCTCCCTGCATTAGGGAGTAACCGTGAGGCCTTTCTCAGCGCTTCATGTGTCTATAACTCGTGATAAGGCCGCCCAATTACATTTGGAGTTATGCTGACTCCGCTCACTAATCTGAAACACACAAGGTTATCTGTTTACCCCAGCTTTCTCTTAGCTATGTATTGTTCTTTGTTAGCTAGTCCTCATCCGGACCTATATGAAAAGTTCTTAGCAGTAACAGTAGTTAAGATTTTAGATCCACAGCAAATGGATTTTGGCCCTTCAGTATGAATACATGTGAAAAACAGCCATAGGGCCTGATTCACCACCGGATTACTCTGTTTTGTCAGTGTAAGATAAATTGAATTGTTATAGCATAAAACTGAGGAATGAAATGGTGAATCAGGCCGATGGAGCTTTGAGTGTCTGGTTTCCAAAAAAAGAATTTACATTTACAGTACATTCAGATATCAGCTACAGTTAGTTTGTGTTTGTCAAATTTTAATATGCCATTTTAGTTTACTACCATGGAAGTAAAATCTTGAATGAAAGGAGACATGCATATGGCACAGAAGGGTTTGTTTCGTTCCACTAAAAAGGTTAATAAAAAAAAAAAAAAGAAAACCTACTACAACAAAGGTATTAGTCACACTGAATTAATCTGACATTGAGTATTTTCTCCTCTCTTGCTGACACTGAATTAGGATTTTACACTGGTAAAACATTAAACATAAAGATGACAAGAGGCCAAATTCTCTGCTAGTGTAAATTGGTGGAGCTCCTTTAACTTCAGTGGAGTTGTTTCAAATTATACCAGCAGAGAATTTGGAAGCACATGGAGATTGAGCAGATACAGCTGTGGTACTGCAACTTCCAACATTTAAATGCATTTGTAGTTAGTGTTCATGTCATGGAGCTACTGGATTATGGTGCACTGTATTCATATGATGCCTAAACATTTGCTGGTAATTATTTCACAATCATATTGGAAAAAAAGCCTCTGACCCAAAAAAGATTAGTTGATATAGAGAACATGTAGGCAAATAACAGACGAATGCAGACAATTAAAGGTAGTTGGGTGAGTGGGTGGGTGAGCCCATACACTCAATGTATTGAGCCAGGCACTGTTAGAGCAGCTGCTATGTAAGTGCATTAACAGAGCTTTAGTCTTGATTTATGGTTCAGTCATGACCTCTTCTAAGCAGATGGCTGTTCATGTCAAGCTATGCCAAACAAAATTTGGTGATTATGACTGGGGCCAGTAGCAATACCTCTTGTTCAGGTTACCCTAAACTTCTGGTATGAGAACCTGTTTTCAGTTGCTTATAACTTTGCCAAGCGTGAACCAATAGGGCTGAAATTTTCCATGCTGGGAGTCTGCCTCAGGCTGAATTATTCTGGACTTTTCATTGATATTGTCTTTACAAAAAAAAAAAGTGCAGTTATTTCTGAGAATGATGCTAAGTTTTTGTCCATTTCTTTGAACATCTCTAGCACCCCCATACTTTGGAGCAGGAACTTGAAATTTGAAAAGAGTGTGGCCTTTTGCTGACATTCCCTATAATTCTTGCTTCCAGATACTCTGCATCAGGGTGGGACTGGGCACCAGAACTGAAAGCAGGGCATCTTTCTGTTCTGTGCTCTCAGTGACCCCCTGAGTGGCACCCAGGCACTGTGGAGGAGGAAGCTGCCTGATTTGAATGCAGAGGGGACAAAAGATGGGCCGGGGGAGGGAAAGGTCAGATGCAGATTGGGACAAGGGGTTTGGTGACACTGTAACTGGAGGAGGCAGAGATTGAGCTGGGAGCCAAGGGGGAATCTGTGATTAAGAGAAGTGGGAGAGGCGCCTGGAACCTTTTCGGCAAGGAGATTGGGACAAGAAATGAGGGGAAGACACTGGGACTTGGAGCCAGTTAGCTGGTGGAGGAGCTCTGAGACCATATTCAGAGCTGATGGTGAGAGGAAGACTGGAACTGACTGGACAACAAGAGTGGGACTAGGAGCCAGGAGGAGTGGGGACAGAACTGATAAATTTCTGAAGTGCAACTGAAATTGGCTGGGGAAAGCGACTAGGACAAGGAGCTAAGAAAAGGGCTAGAGGGAGGAATGACATTGGATGAGGAGCTTGGGAGAAGGGGAGAGACAAATCAGATGAGCTGGGAGAGGGCAACTGGGACTGACTGGGCAAGGAGACTGGGATTAGGATAAGAAACCTGAGAAGAGATTAGGAATGAGTAGGCAAAGTGTTCACTTAATTATTCAAAAGATAAATTCAAGGGAAAAGCCTTAATACTCATCTTTATGGAAGGATACACATCCCTTATGGAACATAAATGACAATCTCAAGGAAAGCGAGACTATGGTTGTCAACAAAGAATGGAGTGAAGTTAGGAATATAGAAGTAGACATGTGAGACTGGTATCAGAATGAAGGGATGGGTCATATCCATGCCAGACTGCCTGGGGTCCATCAACCAACAAAACTAGTATTCTAAATAAATAATTCCCAGACACAGAGTACTTTGAAAGGTGTGTGAAATATAATGTTCAAAGGCATAATCATCATGAAATCATGAAATGGTGATTGAATGATTATTCTGTAATGCAATACTGTTTTAAGTAATGTTACTTCTAGTTTCTGTTTCCCATGCCATGGTGTAGTGGCTATGAAAATAAACAGTGTAGAGCATAACTGAACCAACTGATTATTTTGACTTAACTTTGCAGATTTAGTCTAAAAGAAATCAGACAAAACCTTTAATTTTTATCTGATTTGATGTTTTCCTCACAGACACCAAATATTTGCCATTTGAAAATGATTTTCTGTGGAATTTGTACCATATGTTCTAATGCTATACATTCGATTAGGTACTATGTAGCAGTAAAGTGTGAACAATAGGGTTGCAACACAGAATTTACAGCCCTTGGAAGAGGGCTAATGTGCTTTAAGTCACCTTTTAAGCCTTCCCAATTCTGCTCTTGGGGCCACAACAGACTTCAGCATCCAGTTACAGCAGGGTAGTGTAACAGGCAGCCTTGAGCAAGGGCAAGAAACTCACTTTTTGTTTGATTTTTGACTGGCTTGGGTATTCAAGGAGAAAGATGTTGATTTGAAAAAGTAAAAGTCTCAGCTGGAATTGAATAGTACAGGTTCAATCAAGTGTTTAATGTTAATTAGTTTGTACTGTTGCTCACACCAATTTAATTATATTAAAATCATTCAATAAATGTCTGTACTTCAAGGTTTGGCATTTATACCAAAGTTAATTCTGCACATGTGGTTGTCACCTAACTCTACCCATGCCACTGACTGTTTCCATAGGCCACTATGCTACCCATTCCTGCATGGAGAGGGGAGAGAACAACCTTTTGAAAAGAACAGAGCATAGCAGTGGCTCATCAGGTATCGTTCCTTCCCTATTACTTCAAATGATCCATATAGCCCGTTATCCTCTTTTGAGGAAAATTGAAAGTGTGGGTGGAGGGCAGGATCCAGACCAAGGGACAAGTTTGAACTGCAAACCCAATGTAAAACATTCACAATAGAAATCATGGAAAACTGATGGTGCTTGCAGCAGCATACCTTACCATACCTGAGAGATGTCACAGAGTACATCAATAGGTCTGGCAGCTAATGGGAAAAGCAGCATGCCCAGGCCAGTCACCTACATCTGGGGGTTTCTGAAGAGCACTACTGAGGGGAGAGAGACCATCTACACAGTTGACCATGAGTGGTGGCCTTGGAGATCCAGACACCCATAAAGCCCCAGCCTCAACTCAGCCTTTGGTCTCAAATCTGGGCCAGCGCTAAAAAAGAAGTAAAAACAAGGAGGCATAAACAAAACAAAAATGCTGGCATGAAGAGCTGTGAATATCTTATTATGGATTTCCAAATTGTAAGTGTTTTACACTTAACAGCAATTTATAATGACCAGAAACGTCAAAAGACCTCAGTAGTTAAAAATAAATATATTTATGTTACCAAAGGAGTGTGAAAAAAAAATTCCCTCTGAAGACATGGATTACACCTCCTTTTTAGAATACCACATTTATTTGTTGATCTCCTTAGTGGGCAGAGTTCAATATATTAATTAGATACCAGCATAGAGGGAGTCAGAATGGTCCAGAATATTGGACCGAGATGTGGGTTGCTTTTCCCATTGACTTGTTTTGTGACCTTGGGCACAACTATTAACCTTTCTTCTTTGGTTTTCCCATCTGTAAAAGGTGGGTGATATGCCTTACTTTTATTAAGGATTTTGAGACCTACAGAAGTGTTATATTGTATTTCTTTTCTCCATACAGGATCTCTTAAAGATGCGCTCTCTCTCTCTCTCTCTCTCTCTCGGGGGAAATTCATGCCAGGGTAGCGGGCCTGCCCAAAGCCCTGTGCACCACTTAATCCCCACATTAAGGGAAAGATTCTTGGGGTGAAATCTTGGCCTCATTCAAGTCACTGATAAAACTCCCATTGACTTCAATGAGGCCAGATTTTCAGCCATGATCTTTACTTGCATCTATGTATATTTGGAGTAATTCTATGAAATCCTTAATTCCTTAAATTGACCCTATGCACTGGGGTGAATTTCACTCTCAGATAAAATGTGTTACAAGTATTTTCTTCTGCAAATGAATGTTTGGGTGGTTTGCTTAAAAAAAAAGTGACACTGCTTTCTTTTAAATAATCTGTAAACAGAAAATAAAATTACTTAACCATGGCATTTTTGGCCAGGTCATTTTCAATAATGAAGTGTAATGCAAAATGTATAATTATTTAAAATAACTTTTTCTTTCACAACTGAAATGGTTTTCTGATACTGAAGTATCAAGACTAATTTCAATTTTTTGTTTAGAGTGTTTTTAAAGAGGGAAAAAAAACACTTTGTTCCAACTGTAGTTCACATGCTGATATTGCATCTTCCCAATTATTAACAGATTCCAAGGCCAGAAGGGACCCCTGTGATCATTCTAGTCTGATGTCCTATATAAAACAGGCTATAGAGTTTCCCCAAAATAATTCCTGGGGCATATCCAATCTTGATTTTTAAAAATTGCCAGTCATGGAGAATTTATTACAACCCTTGGTAAATTGTTTGTGATTAATTACCCTTACTCTTAATGTGGATAAGTTGTCAATATTTCTGTCACCAATAGCATTCTGGTGAAAAGATCTGTTGAAACAGATCTTTTTTTCAAAACGCCATGTATAGTCCCTTATAAGGTATAATCACCTATAGAAAGAACTCTCCAAAACAGGAAGGAGATCATGAAGTCTGTCTTTGATGCACCAGTCTGAGCTCTGATGAATTTCTCACTGCTAAAAATGGTATTGAATTTTCAGATACTATTGAAGGTGTCTTGTGAGAAGTTGGTACAATTTCTGCATTTGAATGATTTTTTGTATGAGTAGGATGAACAATATATATACTCATTATAGACCAGAAATGCTAATTTTTTAATTTTGCATATTGAGTTTTTTTAGGAGGTGAGATAATTAGCAATTTACATATGAAACTACGTAATAATCAGTCTTGAGCGTCTATTATATTTAAATTAATTGGATGTGTCCTTTCTGAATGAACTGCGCTAAGCTTTGGAAATCGTCACATTTGTATCACATTAAGTTTACTCCAGTTCCTTGTTCATATGACAAACCATACAGGATTACTGACTTCTAAAATAAATCAAACTGGTACACCTAATCTGCCTGCACTATGAATAAGTTCTCTTGTCTTTTATATGGTTTGCGGGCTTTCTTTGCATATTTCCTTCTGACAAGCCTTATAACTTAGAACTATAAATACTTTATCATCTTTAAAACAAAGCCAATTCTTTTTCATATTCTATACATTTTAACTTTTTGCAAAAATGAATTTTATTTCACTTAGAAAACATCATCTATTTAATCCCAGAGATTTTTGAACAAGATCTTTTCCTATTAAACCAAAGAATGTTGATATTGGCTCACATTGACTCAAGCTATTTAATCAAACATAATACTAGGAAAACAATAGCATAAACTTGATTTCAGGGTTTCATTTCAGTAGGTTATGCTGTTACACATTTTCTTAGAAGAAAATCATGACTTCTGATCAAGAGCAATACATTTTTTGTATTTTGAACAGTTGTTGTAGTCATCATAAAGGCAAATGCCAAAGACGTAGCTTCCTTGCAGATGAAGTGCCATCTGCTCCCTAGCTAGAGCTTTAAGGTGGTCTGGCTGGATATTCAGTTTGTGTCCATCACTGGGATCTGTGATGCTGGCAGACCAGGTGCCAGCTCATGCCAAAACCGTGTGCCCCACTGAACATTGACAAATGCATAGCTGAAAATCAGTCTGGTTAACTGGTTAGTGTTGCTAAAGATGATGATAGAGTTATAAGAATGTGTTTAGACTTTATGAAATGCTTGTAGGATGCTGCATGTATTACTCTTATAATATCTGTATCCCATGTTACAAGGTAATATTTAGGTGTTTGCTCTGCAGCTATAAAAATGCTTGCTCACACTATAAACCCACACAGTCAGGGGAGAAGCATTACTAAGTGTGAAATACTGGGTTACCACAACAGGTGTTTTCTCCTCCAACAAAAGAATGCTTCTAGACACCAAGCAAGACACTGTGGAATGTCAGCGTACAAAAGTCTTTGTTTGCTTTCCTCACAGCCCTAAAGGGAGTACATGCACGAGCCCTTGTCCCATTACAGCTTGAATGCTGGGGGAAGGCAATAAAAATGCCTGACCAGAAGAAACTATTCCTATGTTACTTGAACTCTGAGGGACAAAGATTTCTAAGCATAAGCAAGAAGTCCCTAGTTGTTTAGCTTGGATTACCGCTAATGGTATCCAGTATATGGAACTGGCATATTACATATTACCTTTTGAGTCCTAACTTGTGTGTGTGTTTACCTGCTTTAACCTTGTAAACAGTGCCAGCTCCAGGCACCAGCGCAGCAAGCAGGTGCTTGAGGCAGCCAAGGGAAAGGGGCGTCACGTCCGACTCTTCGGCGGCAATTCAGCGGTGGGTCCCTCAGTCCCTCTTGGAGGGAAGGACCTGCTGCCGAATGATGAAGGGGTGGCGGTAGAGCTCCCGCCAAAGTGCTGCCAATCGCAGCTTCTTTTTTTTTTCCCTGCTTGGGGCGGCAAAAACGCTGGAGCGCCGATTCTGGGTCCGGGAAACAAGCACAGACTGGTGGGACCGCATAGTGTTGCAGGCGTGGGACAATTCCCAGTGGCTGCAAAACTTTTGCATGCGTAAGAGCACTTTCATGGAACTTTGTGACTTGCTTTCCCCTGCCCTGAAGTGCCAGAATACCAGGATGAGAGTAGCCCTCATAGATGAGAAGCGAGTGGCGATAGCCCTGTGGAAGCTTGCAACGCCAGACAGCTACCGGTCAGTCGGGAATCAATTTGGAGTGGGCAAATCTACTGTGGGGGCTGCTGTCATGCAAATAGCCAAAGCAATCATTGAGCTGCTGCTACGAAAGATAGTGACTCTGGGAAATGTGCAGGCCATAGTGGACGGCTTTGCTGCAATGGGATTCCCTAACTGTGGTGTGGCGATAGATGGAACCCATATCCCTATCTTGGCACCGGAGCACCACGGTACCCAGTACATAAACCACAAGGGTTACTTTTCAATGGTGCTGCAAGCACTGGTGGATCACAGGGGACGTTTCACCAACATCAACATGGGCTGGCTGGGAAGGGTTCATGACGCTCGCGTCTTCAGGAACACTACTCTGTTTAAATGGCTGCAGCAAGGGACTTACTTCCCGGACCAGAAAATAACCGTTGGGGATGTTGAAATGCCTATAGTTATCCTTGGGGACCTAGCCTACCCCTTAATGCCATGGCTCATGAAGCCATACACAGGCAGCCTGGACAGGAGTCAGGAGCTGTTCAACTACAGGCTGAGCAAGTGCAGAATGGTGGTGGAATGTGCATTTGGCCGTTTAAAAGGTCACTGGTTCACTTTACTGACTCGCTCAGACCTCAGCCAAACCAATATCCCCATTGTTATTGCTGCTTGCTGTGTGCTCCACAATCTCTGTGAGAGTAAAGGGGAGACATTTATGGTGGGGTGGGAGGCTGAGGCAAATCGCCTGGCTGCTGATTACGCGCAGACAGACACCAGGGTGATTAGAAGAGCACACCAGGAAGCGCGACGCATCAGAGAAGCTTTGAAAACCAGTTTCATGACTGGCCAGACTACCGTGTGAAAGGTCTATTTGTTTCTCCTTGATGAAAACCCGCCCTCTTTATTGACTCATTCTCTGTAGGCAACCCACCCTCCCCCTTCGATCACAGCTTGCTTTCAAAGGAAATAAAGTCACTATCGTTTAAATATCATGTATTCTTTATTAATTGATTATAAAAAGAGGGAGAGAACTGACAAGGTAGCCCGGGTGGGGTTTGGGAGGAGGATTGGAGGGAAGGAAAAGGCCACTAAAAAAGGGTTAAAATAATGACAGCCTTTTGCTTGGGCTGTCCACTGGGGTGGAATGGGAGGGTGCATGGAGCATCCCCCCTCCCCCCCCGCGTTCTTACACGTCTGGGTGAGGAGCCTATGGAACATGGTGAAGGTGTAGGTGGGTTATACAGGGGCTGTAGCGCCAGTCTGTGATCCTGCTGCCATTCCTGAAGCTCCACCAGATGCCGGAGCATGTCTATTTGCTCATGCAGCAGCCCCAGCATTGCATCCTGCCTCCTCCTGATCTTCCTGCCACCACCTCTCATCTCGAGCGTCTCTCCTCTCCTCATGTTGGTCCCTTCTGTCCTCACGTTAGTCCCTCATGTCCTCATGTTCACTGGCATCTTTCCTATACTTTGAAACCATGTCCTTCCGCTCATTCAGATGAGCTCTTTCACTGCAGGTGGATTCCATCATTTCTGCAAACATCTTGTCTCGCGTCCTCTTTTTCCGATGCCTTATCTGAGATAGCCTTCGGGACGGAGGAGGGAGGCTTGAAAAATTTGCAGCGGATCGAGGGAGGGGAAAAAGGGAGAGAATTTTTTAAAAAAATACATTTTACAGAACAATGCTTATACTCTTTCACGGTGAACAACACTATTCACATTACATAGCACATGTGATTTCTGTGCAAGGTCGCATTTTGCCTCTTAATATTGAGTGCCTGTGGCTTTGCTGCTAGAGATCACAGACGCAGAACCGGGCAACAGAATTCGGCTTGCATGCGGCCATGATAAGCCATTGTCTTTCGGCTTCTGCATCCTCCTTTCCCACATACCAAGCAACCTGTTGAGTGCTGCGGTTTTCCTGTTAACTTCAGCAGCAGAAAACAAACTAACAGGCCCCCCCCACATCCAATTCTCTGGGATGATCGCTTTATCCCTCCCCTCACCGCATGGCTGGTATCAGGGAAGATCCCTGCTAGCCACATGTGAAAAGCTTAGCGCCAATCCTCCCCTTCCCCCATGCTTGGCTTACTGCAGGGAAGGATTTCTTTTCAGCCACAGGCAAATAGCCCAGTAGGAAGGGCCACCTCTGTCCCCCTTAATTAAATTCCCGTATTTCAACCATGAGCGATACCACTCTCCTGAGGATTACACAGCGAGATAAAGAACGGATGTTGCTTGAATGCCAGCAAACACCGGGACCATACACTGCCAGGCTTTGTCATGCAATGATACCAGATTACTTGCTACTAGCATGGCGTGGTCAAGTGTCCTACCATGGAGGACGGAGTAAGGCTGCACTGCCCAGAAACCTTCTGCAAAGGCTTTTGGAGTACCTCCAGGAGAGCTTCATGGAGATGTCCCTGGAGGATTTCCGTTCTATCCCCAAACACGTTAACAGACTTTTCCAGTAGCTGTACTGGCCGCAAATGCATCCAAGTCCTCAGGGCAAATTAATCATTAAAAAACGCTTGCTTTTAAACCATGTTTTATATTTTAAAAGGTAAACTCACCTGAGGTCCCTTCCATGGGGTCATGGTCTTGGGTACTGGCTTGGGAGGGTACTTCAGTCAGGCTGAGAAAAAGATCCTGGCTGTTGGGGAGAACGGAGTGCTGTGTGCTCTCCACAAGCTTGTCGTCCTCCTCCTCCTCCCCATCTGCAGACTCCTCAGGTGTGGCTGATGAGATTATCCCCACCTCGGAATCCATGGTCAGAGGTGGGGTAGTGGTGGCGGCCCCCCCAGAATTGCATGCAGCTTAGCGTAGAAGCGGCATGTCTGCGGCTCTGACCCAGAATGACTGCCTCCTTTGTTTTCTGATAGACTTGTCTGAGCTCCTTTACTTTCATGCAGCACTGCTCTGAGCCCCTATTGTGGCCTCTCTCCATCATGCCCCGGGAGATTTTTTCAAAAGTTTTGGCATTTCGTCTTTTCGAATGAAGTTCTGCTAGTACTGAATCCTCTCCCCATATAGCAATCAGATCCAGTACCTCCCGTACGGTCCATGCTGGTGCTCTTTTTAGATTATCGGCCTGCATGGTTACCTGTGCTGATGAGCGCTCTGTGGTCACCTGTGCTGTCCACGCTGGCCAAACAGGAAATGAAATTCAAATGTTTGCAGGGCTTTTCCTGTCTACCTGGCCAGTGCATCCGAGTTCAGATTGCTGTCCATAGCGGTCACAATGGTGCACTGTGGGATAGCTCCCGGAGGCCAATACCATCGAATTGCGGCCACACTAACCCTAATTCGAAATGACAATATCGATTTCGGCGCTACTCCGCTCATTGGGGAGGAGTACAGAAATCGATTTTAAGAGCCCTTTATTTTGAAATAAATGGCTTTGTTGTGTGGACGGGTGCAGGGTTAATTCGATTTAACACTGCTAAATTCGACTTCTACTCATAGTGTAGACCAGGCCTTAACTAGAACTGCCTCTTAAATTCTGAGAGTGGAGCGTCTAACAGCAGTTGACAAAGAAAGTGTAGACAGTTACAATATTTCATCAAATGTTAGGAAGGTGCAAGCACCAAAGAGGAAGACATGTCCAGGAGAGGGGGGGGGCTAGTGGGATATAATAGTGGATACCGTTCAGAACTCAATATTCAATGGAATGCATTCTAAAAAGGAAAAAGAACAATGATGTTGATAAGGTTTTATATATAACGTTTGTTACTGGTACAATTTGCCGCATGGCCAGTTTGGTTCTGGTTCATGTTTGTGATGTACATATGAATACATTACCATCATTTAAAAATACTCCGTATTTACCACCTCAAAAATCTTTTTAGAACACAGAATACCACATCTCTGTGTAGAGCAAATTGTGAGTTTTTAATGTCCACTAACTAAGTGCTAGATTGGCACCTTGCATCCTACTCAGTAGGGGACACCACATGGCTTGGAGATTCACAGTTTGGTTCGTTCTCCATTTGTTCCATGAGCACCTTGTGATTGATCTTGCAAAGAATAACATAATCAGATTGAGGATGTAGGATGAATATCAAGAAAAATTCCTAACAATAAGATCTATTAGGTTTCGGAATGGTCTCCAAGGGAGGTGGTGGAAGAACCCATCATCTGGCATAGTTAAACTAGACTGCACAGAGCAATAGAAACTATTGTAGACAACAAACCCACAAGGACAGGAGGTTGAACTAGATGATTTATAGTTTCTATGAGTCACATGTTAAATAACTTATGCCAGGTTAAAAAAAATCCAACTTCCGTAGCACTTTACAAGGGTGAAGCTGCCAAAAATTACTCTTATGAGCAATGCTGCATAGACCATATGGCATCTTTATTGTTTCTGGCTCTTAGAAATGTAGAAGAAGCAAAAGAAATGAAAACATTTTTGTTTTAATACATAATGTATATAAGATAATATAGAATAACACACCATACTATGTTTTGCTCTGAATTTAGAGCAGATGCCTATACTTTTCTCATATAGTGGTGGCAGCTGCAGTTTATAATAGTCTCATAACTTTGGCAAGAGGCAGACTAACTTAAATGTATAAGACCAGTATATTTCCCTTCAAACTGAATGTTTGTGGTTTATTGTGGGCTGGATATACCACTGATAAGTTGCAATTAGTATTGTTCTTTAGCAACTGTCTGGGAGCGTAGATTCAAAATGGTGTCTTGTTCTTTCTGGTTGTGGGGATAATGTAGAGTTTGAAAGCACCATGTGCAACTACTTTAGCCAAGTGGTGAGCGGGATTGAGGACTAAAGGGTTATTTTAGAAGGAAGGGGTTAAGTAAAAGCATGAAGCCTTTCATCTGGATCTGCATATAGATAAGGAAGGAAAGGAGAAGGCTCCATCAAAAATGTATCTGCTAGCTGGGGGCAGGTTACTATTTGCTCATTTCTTGTCAATTGTCATTTCAATGGGGAAAGAAAATTAAGGATCAGATTGAATATAAAGAACTCTTTAGAGAACGGCCACATTCTCTATGCTGTGAGAGCTGAGCTAGATGTTTAGATTTGGTCCTGCATGTGGAGATTTTTAAAATCCCCTTTTAACATTTATAAAAACACACTACTGCTGTCTGTAAGCAAATGATAAACACTTGCTAATTGGCAAGTTCAACAAGGCAGGATACAGTGGACTGAACTTCTAGTCAGAGCAAGCCAGTTCTAATGATTGATGTAATGTACAACAGGAGTTTCAGCCTAAGATGCCATTCCTCAACATCCCTGTATGATGTTTAGCTACATTATGTATGGTGAGAGATAATTCTATAATAGAAGGATATTTTTACTGCAATAGCACAGTAAAAATTCTGAGCAATGGCTGTGAAAAAAGAACCTCTATTTCTGCTTCTCCTAGGTAGCCAAATACAATAATTATGGAGATGCTCCATTGTGGACTGAGAATTTACTGACTTCAAGGACAGGTGGCCATGCGTACCAGATGATCATTAGAATTGGTGAATGATTTTAGAGTTACTTAGAATCACATAAAATTCAGAAAAAGCTTGTTTGTTACTGTTATTCAGTATTTGTTCTCTTTCAGCTCAAAGATGTGTGATTTAAGATGTTGATGCAGCTGGAAGCAGTTAGCATCTGAACTGGAATTGAACTGAAAGGATCATCCTACATTTGTACACACTTTGGTTTAAAATAAATACACATCATGTGAAATATCTGTCAGGCTAAACATTATTAGTTGGCTAATTTTTTGTATTGATAATGAGAGGTGGGTCTTGAGAAGGTATTTGGAGGAGAGTACTGTGGCCACATGGAAGAACTCATGAAGACTGACATTGGAGAAGTGGACAGGTGAGCTTTGATGCCAGAATGGTAGGGGAGATCCAAGATAAATGTCAAAAGTGGATGCAAATTGGGAAGGGCAGAGTCACATAGGGCCTTGAAGGTTAGGGCATGAAGACTGAACTTAATGCAGCGAGGCAAATTTGAGAGGAAGGATGGTCTTGTGGGTGAGGCACTAGCCTGGGTCTTGGTATAGTAGGTGTGATACTCTGTATAAGAAAGATGACCATTTGTATCATTATTGCTACCACTGTTATACAGTTGTAACAAATCTTGTATAAAGTATCTTATGTATGGTGTCAATGAAAAAATTACAATCTATCAAATATGATTATCCTGGTTAAATCCATGTATCTTCTTTGCATCTAAAGTTATGACTATTGGCTATGTACTTGTATCTTACACATGTTATATTCCTGGGTGACAACCTCCCTCCCCCACCCCCAACTAGATTTACATCAAGGCTAGACAGCTATGTGTTGATGGCCCATTAAGGACACTTCTCTGTAACAATGGGCCATTGAAGAAATTCATCCTGCCCAGTAGGTTTTCCTGCCCACACCTCAGACTCCAAGGGACCAGTTGCCACCCTCCATGATTCAGTAAACTAGTGGTTCTCAGTCTTTCCAGGAGTCTGATTTGTCTTGTGTACCCTAAGTTTCACTTCACTTAAAAGCTATTTGCTTAGAAAATCAGACATAAAAATACAAAAGTATCACAGTGCACTATTACTGAAAAATTGCTGATTTTCTCTTTTTTTATCATATAATTATAAAATAAATCGACTGGAATATAAATATTATACTTACATTTCAATGTGATACTTTAGCCTGATTTTCACTTGTGAGCCTTGTCGTTTTGGGAGGCAGTGAAGACACAGCAACAATTTTTTATCCACATTCAGTCTATTCCTACTCTCATTGCTGGCATTGGGGGGGGTGGCAAGCAAAACAATTGCCTGGAGCCCCATGCCACAGCGGCTCCATGCAGCAGGAAGTTGCTCAGGCTTTGGCTTCAGCCCCAGCTCTGGGTGGCAGAGCTCAGGCTTCGTCTTTAGCCCAACGCAGCATGACTAGGGCTTTGACTTTCTGCCCCGGGCCCCAGCGAGTCTAACACAGGCCCTGGCAACCCCATTAAAATGAACTCGCAACCCACTTTGGGTCATGCCCCATAGTTTGAGAACCACTGATATGATATATAGAGAGCGGTATAAACAAGGCATTGTGTACATGAAATTTTAGTTTGCACTGACTTTGCTAGTGCTTTTTATGTAGACTGTTGCAAAAGTAGGCAAATATTTAGATGAGTTGATGTAGCCCTGGACTTTGTTTGGGACAGTAAAATTCCATGCACATGGCAAAGGATATAAAAATACACCTGAGACATCTCCATTTTGTCTTCATTTCCTCCTCCTTTTCTCTGGACTGGGTTGCTAACAAGGAAGCTCTGAGAAAGGACTGTTTGGGTAATTCCAGAGGGATTTTGCAAGCTATCAGTTGATTCCATCACTGCTATGATCCTGATCTATGAACACTAAAAATTACTTGTATGTATATGATCTATTAACCACTTATAATTTCTTCTTTTCTTTTCAGTTTTTAGTTTCCAAAGGATTGGCATCCATGTGATATTTGGGTAAGAGCTAAAATTTACATGACCTGGGATTAAGTATCTGATACCCTGGGATCAGTAAGAACCTCACATATGGTGAAATAAGATTTAAATAACCCCTCACCATATTAGACTTGTTTATCTGGATGGGAGCCAAATGCTGGAATGCATAAGGGGTCTGGTCTGGCTTCTGGTTAAGCAGTGTGGTACTGCAGAAGCTATTTTGTTACTGGTTTGGTTGATTTAATTATAGAATAAACCACCATCATTTTGGGGATTGTCTGCTCTATTTCTTGCAGTCTGCCTCAAGTGTGGCATTCTCAGTGTGGCTCTTCCAGGCACCCAGTCACAGTAGGTTTCAATTCCCAGCACTACTGAAGGCTGCATGTGTGATCCTGGGCAAGTCACTCAATCTCTCTGTGCCTTGGTTCCTTTTCTTCAATATTTTGTCTTTTGTGTCTATTTAGAGTAAGCTTTTCAGGGCAGAGTTTGTCTCTTACTCTGTGTTTACAAAATATTTAGTACAACATGGCCTAATCTGGGCTGTGGCCTCTAGGTACTCTAATAAATTATTCATCATAATAGGAGTGGAAAAGAGATGGGGGATGATAATGTGGTCAAACAATGGGCAAGGAAGATGATTTTCCAGCTGAGTTGTGAATGGAGAAAGTTTTCTAAAGCAATTAGTGATGCTTTTGTGTTTGAAAGTCGCATACAAAACAAAAACAATATCTAGTGACACCCAAGGTAAAGTTTTTATGCAGATTCATTTGATAAGTCAACCTTAAACTGCCATAGCCAGTGCTGTGGAATTCCTTTATTGTCAAAGTGCAAACCTTTGCTTGCAGGAAATCCTATTCTATACTAATTGTTCTTGACTGCATGTACAATTCATAGGAGGGTGGAAAGAAAATCCCTGAATATTTAACATTTTTCATGAATAAATATTTAAAATGTGGAAACAAACAGCAAAATGTATTAAGTGACTAAGTACGATTGGAATATAGTGTAGATCTAGAAATACTTATACTGTTCTGCATATAAATTCAAGGTATTGTTTAGTGTCTTGTATTTAACAAGTACTGATCTTTCATGATTTATGTAAAGATTCATGATTTCATCATTTCTTTCACCCTCCTTTCTGTATATATTAAGTATTACCTAAGTAGAAACTTGCTAATTCACACTGACTGGAAGAGCCATAGAAAATTAATAAATGAATAAACACAAGTAGAGGATGCACTTTCTTATGTATTAGATAAGTGCAACTTGGTTTTAATTATTTAAAAATTCATAATATAGTAGATTAGGAAGACTAATTTTATAAAGTTAATTCCGTATTACTATTATGAAACCCCACTACAGAGCTCTTCTATTAAAACTTTACTTAGAAGTAGAGAGAGCATTTATTTGCCCAAATTTTAATAAAATACAGAAGGCAGAACAGAGGGAACACAGAGAAACAGGAGAAGGAGGAGAGAAGCTGAAGGGAAGATAGCAAATCAAGGGAACCAAAAGGCAGAAATAGTGATGGTTCTAAACGTGTATTCTATCATTGAGTGAGGTTAAATGAGGTAGTGAAACAAGCCAGAATGAGGTGAGTAGAATTCATCTGCCTCTCATTATGATTGATGCTCTTCATTTTGAACCCAACTTTAACTCTCCACACAAAACTTCAATTATTATTGCAAACTTTTACATCAAGAATGAGTACTTAGGGGATTTGTTAACTTCATAACTGTGACACTGAGCCAGAAAGGTTAAGCAACTTGCAGGCTAAATGACCCAAATTCTACCTTTAAAGACCTATTAGAAATGTATGTGAATGGTAATTAGGGCCGTTCCTTATAAATAGCTAACAAAGCCATGTTAGATAGACTAGAGCTTTGAAATGTAGACTTGTATTGTTAGAGAATTGGAAGAAGATAGTGATTGTATTGGTCTGTGTTTACCTATAACTTGTGAGAGGTTAACAATTTAGCTAAACGGGCCACAGGAGGAAAGGGTGGGACAGGGTCAGGGCTACAGGTCAAAGGAGTGGGCTGGGGCCATGGTTCCAGTTTTGGGACCCCCCACTTGCTCCCACCCAGGAGACCTTAATCCATCTCTGACTAGCCCTGCTGAACCTTGTCTTTCATTTTCCCCCCTCCCCTCACTAGAGGGGGGTGTTGTTAAAGGTCACAGGCAGCCCTTAATTGGACTCAAGTGTCCCTATTTGAGTTGAGGTAACCTCTTTTAATCTCCTAGGAAAAAGGGTGTTTGCCATTCTGGGGCTGAAATACCTGCCTTCCACCCTTCAAACTCCCTGCCAGGTACTTCAGGAGGTGAGGGTAGCCCTATCGCCCATCTCTCAGGTTAATCTCAAGCAGGTCCTGCGGGAGGGTGATCCCTGCTCACCCCGGGGCCCTCCAGATCTTTTCATAGGGCCCCTGCCCTGTGAGTCTCCCCTGCCATCCCACCTGCATTCCTCGAGCCAGCTGTGCGACCTGCAGCCGGTTCGCTTCCGAAACGTGCCAACGGCACATCTGTACATGCTCATGCTCCATACTCTCCATTTCCTCGCCCTCGTATCCTGCTCGATATTAAGTGGTGGGACCTTTTGCCACCTCTTGAGGGTGAGGAACCCTGGTGGGCCAGCCTATATTCCACTCGGTCCACAGGGATATTATTTGGCGGCTCCTTGAGGGAGCTGTGAGCACAGGCATGTACCTGGCATGGTTCACCCTTATCCCTGATGCCTGTTCCTTTTGCAGGGTGACAGACCTCTGCGTGGACGCCTACCTTGAGTGCGCCAGGTTGTAGCCCATTTTTCAGCTCTTCCTGGATCTAATTTTGTGGTTCTGGCTGCACTTCTCCCCCCACCTTCTCATTTATACACACGACCCCATAAAGTCGCGAGATTTCCTCGTCAACTTCCTCCTAGCGATGGCCAAAGTGGCCATCTATAACACTAGGGAGAGGATGTTGGCCGAGAGGGTTCTCTGTGACTCTAGGGACTATTTCCGTTCTTCTCTCTGTTCACATATCCGGGCAGAGTTACTCTGGGCCATGTCTGCTGACTACCTTGATGGCTTCAAGGAGCAGTGAGCGCTGTCTGGGGTTCTCTGCTCAGTGTCCCCTTCAGGTTCCCTACTTTTGATCCTTTAACCCTCACACCTGTCCCTGTTTTTTTCTTTTGTTGCCCCTGTACTCATTTGTGTTCTGGGTTCAATAGCTCCTCACCTTAGACTGGAGGAGGGGCCTTTAGCTGTGGATGGGCATGCACCCACCCACTTCCTGGAATGCAACAGGACCATACTCTTACAGCTGTCTGATCTGACTTTGTCACAATACATATGTAAGCAGAGTCAGGATGAGCTCTACCCTGACATCTGGTGGTGAATTATGGCGAGTGTGGAAAAGAACTCCAGGGGCTGATCTTGTTTGCATAGGCACACCCACCCGCCTGGCATGAAACAACAGCAACTGAAAGTGGTTACTTTGTCTGGTGTGGGATCCCCAGTTTTCTCTGTTATTGGGGCAGGAAGAATAAAGTTTTGTCACCCTGATTCTGTGAATCAAGGCCAGTGGAACTGTTGTATGACAGAAGGACTGAGTGAGTCCTTCACCATTACCTAAGTAGCACTTGCTTGACAAGGGGCATCGGTTACAAAACCCAGTGACTAGAGAGAGGATGGGGACAGGTATTTGTACTTGATGGTATGGGCCCTCTCTGAGGGTTTAAAACAACAATTGCACTACCTCCTCTCTCCACTGTTGAATCAGAGCTAACTTTGATTCCATTAGGAGTCTAGTTACAGGCTGCTGAGCTGAATTCACTTTGGGCCAATGGTGCACTAGCACTGGGGCTCCCCTACTATGAGCTGAAATCACAAAAGAGCTAAAGTTATTAAGAGCTGAGATCACTGAGGCTGTGTTAACTAGTGGGGGAGCCTGAAGCTATATTGCTAAGCAGTTGGCGGAGCAGCTAGCAGAATGGAGCCTCGCGGGGACAGTTGGAGCGGAGCTGAGCGACTCACAGGTCGGTGAGCAGAGCGGAGTGGCTGGAGGAGCAGCGAGCAGAGCGGAGCCTTATGGGAGCGGCCCAAGGGATGGCTGAAGTGGAGCAGAGCTGAGTGGCTCACAGGTCGGTGAGCAGAGCGGAGCAGCTGCCAGAGCAGTTCGTGGGACAGCGGGAGCGGCTCACGGGACAGCTGGTGGAGTGGAGCGGCTCGTGGTGAAGGCTGCAGCGGAACCCCACGGAGAGGCAGCCGGTCAGCCTCGGATCATGTAAGGTGCCCCTTAACACCCTGCGTGCCCCCCCCTTGAACTCTGGGGCTGCACTGACCAGGGACAGAGACTTTGGGGGGTTGTTGGACTTTTGGGACTTTGGTGATCCTTGGGTTGCTGGACCCAAGAGACTTTGGGGTTGTTGGACTTTTGGGACCTTGGTGATTCTTGGGTTCCTGGTTTCAAGAACCAACGGGAAAGGACACAGCCCAATTTGCTGGGGTGGGTTTTTTGCTCATGGTTTGTGTTATGCATCCTGTTTGTGGTGTTTTTCCAATTTAATGCTGATGTCGTTTACCTCATGTTATTAAACATTTTCTGTTACACTCAGACTCCGTGCTTGCGAGAGGGGAAGTATTGCCTCTTAGAGGTGCCCGGGGGTGGTATGTAATTGTCCCAGGTCACTGGGTGGGGGCTCGAGCCAGTTTTGCATTGCGTTATTGAAACGGAATACAGAACCCGGCCCTTGTTGCTGCCAACTTAGATGGGCAGAAGGGTTACACATATAAAATAGTTAAAAACTCTTTATCAATAAATTCTGTGCTTTCTTGGTTTTCAAAATATAATACGCTAAGTCTGGCTGAAACACTTGCTCCTGTAATGGATACAGTACTACTACTACTAGCTTCTGTTGAAATGCTTGGTCATTTTCCCACAGTATCTCTGTTCAGCTTGGTTTCAGAGCAACTTTCCAATCCCAATGACCTCAGCTCCCATGTCAAGCTCCCTTTAGTTTTGTTGCTGCCCCACCTTGGCAGGCTCATGCATTTTAAAAGTTTACTTTTTTGTCCATAAAGTCCTTTCAATAGTTTTTAAACCATTTTTAACCAAACCCCAGTGACTGAAGATTGATGAAATTCAATAACACTTGGAACATTAATAAACTAAACATTATTAAATAATATTTCCTTAATAGATTGAACCCTAAACAATAAGTTGGATTTGTTTCCAATCTAGGTCATTTCAATTTTTTATATACTCGATCATAAACTGGTTTGTTTATAGGCCGAACCCTCCAAGATGGATAAGTAAAAATGGAAAATTTTTATAACCCGTTCATAAGATGACCCTATAATTCAGGGGTCAGCAAACTTTGGCTCCCGGGCCATCAGGATAAGCCGCTGGTGGGCCGAGATGGTTTGTCTACCTCGCGTCCGCAGGCACAGAGATAAACCTAAGTAAATAAAGTGTCCCGGCATGCCAGCTGCTTACCCTGACGGGCCGGGACAGCAACTGGTGGGGACATATTTTGCAGGGGAGAGGCTGGGAGTCAGGGGAGTAACCCTTGTGACCACCCTCCACATGACCCCATCCCTAGCCTGGGACCCCCACACTCTCCCCATCCCATCCCTTCCTACCTTTTCTGGGGAAGGCCAGGGGAGGATGTCTCTGGCCTGGCCGCAGCCTGCTCCGGCGGGCCAGACCGGGCGGTGCGGCCGCAGCATGCTCCGGCGGGCCAGGCGGCGTGGCCACAGTCTGCTCTGGGGGGCAGGGCTGAGCGGCACGGCTGCAGCCTGCCAGCCCCAGAGCTGCAACTGCTTTGGAGGCTGGGGAGAGAGCAGTGTGGCCAGAAGTGGAGAGACTCTGGCCCCGCCTCTTCCCTTCTGTCTCTGCTGGCTGTGCTGCCTCTCCTTGCTCCCTCTGTTGTGGGGAGGGGCTGTGTCCCACTTTTTCCTCCCCCGGTGATCCAAGCTAAATGCAAGGTAGCCAATCATGGTTCTCTTCTGGGTGCTCTGTGACCTCCCCGAATTTCTAGCTAAATGCAAAACTAGCCAATTAGATACCTTCTTTGAGCGTCCTGTCAACCACTCCCCAGTACACTGACCGTAATACCCCGGAAGGTACTATGCACCCTGCCGAGAATATACCCCGAATGAATGCCAAGCACTGCCCATATCGGAAACCACCAAGAAGCCCTCTACTCAATATGCACCTAATTCTTGTAAATTGATAGGGGAGGTATCGGGGAAAAAGGGACAGATCCCAACTCTTATTACTCGCAAATAACATATTATTTGTACTATGCTTGCGGTTTAAAGGAATAAAAGCAGCCTGCATGCTGTGCTAGGTGTGGTAGTTTTCAGACTGCTACCCCAACGCGTTGGTATGTATTGCAATAAACTGGCCTCAGGCTTGAGTCTGTGAACTAAAATCAATGCATGGGTGACTTTTACCATGTCAAGTCTTCTAAAAGCAAAAAGAATGAAGAGTGCTTGTGGCACCTTAGAGACTAACAAATTTATTTGGGCATAAGCTTTCATGGGCTAAAACCCACTTCATCAGATGCATGCAGTGGAAAATACAGACTAACAGGGCTACCACTCTGAAACCTTTTAAAAGCAAGTTCATTTTAAACACACAAAATAGGGTTTTTACAAGCCAGGAGTATTTGTTTAGGTCCTTAAAAACCTGGCATATTTACAAAAATGAATTTGCAGTTTTTGTAAATATTTTGCTCAACACCTCTTGTGTTGCTGTAATTAATTTTTACATAACTGATTACTTCCCCTACTTGTACATTCAGAGGCACCCATGTTCAAATGGAAAACCCTTATTTCCTTTTAGAGATTTTGACTAAATTGTCCATAGTCAAATGATTCAAATCAGATTATCTCTCTGCCTACAGCAATCATTTACAATTGATCATTTACAGACCAATCATCTGGGGAAAGGGTTCATTTTACTTCAGAAGATTCCTGGGGACAAAAACCTAGTGGTGGTAATTGTCATCATTTGACCTCTCCTTGTATAATTTGTTTGACTACCAGGGTTCCACCAGGCGAGACTGCACCAAGTTATAAACCAGGTTTAAGGCTATGTCTACACTGGCACTTATGTCAGTATAACTTATGCAACTCAGGGGAGTGAATAAATCATCCCCCTGAGCAACATAAGTTATATCAACATAAGCACCAGTGTGGACAGTTCTATATTGGCGGGAGAGCTTCTCCTGCCAATATAGCTTCTGCTGCTCGCGGGGGCTGGAGTGGTTAAACTGACGAAAGAGCTCTCTCCTGTCAGCTCTGTGCAGCTACATTAGAGAGCTTACAGCAGTGCAGCTGCATTGCACCGCTCTAAACTCTTTAGTGTAGCTGTGCTCTTATTACCAAACCAAGCATTCTCTTTCCCCATGTCTACAATACAGAGTTAGGTCGACTTAAGTTATGTTGATGATCATAAATTGCTTTAGTAACATTGGTTGTGCATGTCCACCCAATGCTGCTTGTATCAGCTGAGACAGCTGTATCTTGTATCACCTGAGAGAGCATTGCATCATGGGTAGCTATCCCACTGTGCAACTCACCATCCTCTGCCATTGGGCACTCTGGGAATGGATCCTGGGGACATGCTTGCTGTCTTGTGATGCAGTTTTTTTCCGTCCCATCATTCCATGGTCTTCCTACTTTTTGCACCATTTTTTAGTAGACCTTGTACACAGTGCACCCGCCATCTCTGCCTGACGGCATGGATCCTAGGCTGCTGACCAGTCTGGTGATGAGCACTATGAACACAACGCAGCTGGTCCTGCAGTATTTCAAGAGCTGTGAAACAGAGTGAATTGGCGATGCCTCCCTTGCTGTCTGCCATAGACACAAATAATTCAAGATTGATGCTGGCATTCACGGAACAGCTTGCCACGGTGGACCGTCAGTACTGGTCTTGGGAAATGAGAGCTCTGAGTGGTGGGATTGCATCATGATGCACGTGTGGGATGATGAGCAGTGGCTGCAGAACTTTTGGATTCACAAAGCCACCTTCCTGGAACTGTATGCAGAACTCGCTGCAGCACAAGGACACTAGCATGAAAGCTGCCCTCACTATAGAAAAGTGAGTGGCAATCGCTGTGTCAAAGCTGGCAACTCCAGGCTGCTACCAGTCAGTCAAAAACAGTTTGGAGTTGGAAAGTCCACCATCGAAGTTGCAGTAATGCAAGTGTGCAGGGCCATTAATCACTTCCTGCTACGAAGGACTGTGACTCTCAGTAACATGCAGGAAATAATTGATGGCTTTGAGGCAATGGGATTCTCTAACTGCAGCAGGATGATAGATGGCACGCATATCCTAATTTTGGCCCACAACCATCTTGTGATGGAGTATATCAACTCAAAGGGCTAATTCTGCATGGTCTTGCAGGTGCTGGTTGATCAGCGGGGCCATTTCACTGACATCAGTGTGGGGTAGCCAGGGAAGGTGCATGACACATGCATCATCTGGAACACTGGGCTGTATAGAAAGCTGCATGCTTTCTTTCCAGTCCAGACGATTCCAGTGAGGGATGTGGAAATACCCATAGTGATCCTTGGAGACCACTGTGGCTCATGAAACCTCAGGCTGGGAACCTAGACATCAGCAAGGAGTGCTTCAACAACTGACTCAGCAGGTGCTGAATGATTATTGAATGTGCCTTTGGCCGATTAAAAGGTTGCTGGCGCTGTATTTTTGGCTGGTTAGACCTCAATGAGGAAAATTTTCCCATGGTGATTGCAGCCTGTTGTACTCTGCATAATGTTTGTGAAGTGAAGGGGGGGAAGTTTTCACAGGGGTGGGCCACTGAGGCTGATTGACTGGCTGCTGATTTTGAGAGGGAGGCTATTCAAATTGGAAAGCTTTGAAGGAGCATTTTGACAATGATTCTCAATAATGTGTCTTTAGGTGATGCATATGGGCAGGCAATGTTTACTTGCCACCTTGAATGACCCCTGTAGTGCTTGCTTCCTAAGCATTAATTGCGCTAAGCAAGTATTCCTACTTATAGCCACTGTGTTTCAAAGTTGGCACTGACCGTTGTGTATATGTCACAAATAGACTCATTTTATTTCAAAGACTCAAGCTTAATAACAGGACAAAACAAAAAACGTTGGTCAAATGGTCAAATGACAGTAAAGAACAGTTTCACAGTTAGGGCTCTCTCAGCTGTGTGTAACTCCAGCTTTCATTGGCAAAGTAGTTGCTTTGAGTGGAGTGCACAGGGTACTGTGGAGGACTGGGAACATGTGAGGAATGTGGAGGGGGAGTTTGGGGAGGGCATGGACCAGAGTTCTGTAGTGGCTGCAGGGGAAGTCATGCATGGATGTGCTCAGATTGCAGGGTAATGAGAGACTTCATCATCTCTGTCTTGCCCTTCAGAAGCTTTATCATCTGCTCCTACCCCTGTGTCCTTTCTAGCCTCAGTCTTTCATTAATTGTCTCCCTCCACACATTGTTTTGCTATGTGCTGCACCTATTGACTGCAGCATTTCATGAAACATATTGCTGGTTCGCTGCTTTACCTGATGTAGGTGTTCTGCCGGTGTGGAGGAGTGGGGTCCTCAAGGGCACATCTGCAGAAACCAAAGACACAATGAACAAAGACACTATTGTGAGTGCACTCACAGTCATAAATCACAAAAGTTACACACACCTCTTTCTCACTGTTCCTTGGCTAGCAGACTGGTTGGTGCAAATCCCAAATATGGTAAGTTCATGGGGGGGAGGTGGCAAAAGGAAATGGGAAAGAAGGGACAAAAGATGGTTTGTGAAGGGGGTTACTACAAGTGGTTAGGGAGACTATTCTGAACATTGGTGTCTTTTTCCACAGGCTAGGGTAATTGAACCCGATATCTCACTCCTAAGGGTAACCCAGGATGCAAGAGTGCATCTCCTGCATGCATGTGGCTTCAGACCAGCTCCATATCCTTCTCACCTGTGCGCCACTCTGGTCCTTGCAGAAATAATTGCTGGGTGGTGTGGCAAAGTTTTGTAGGGTGGGAGGAAAACCCAGGCAGCTCTGCCAAGGAACATTCGGCAAAGGATTGCAGAATACCTACAGGAATGTTTCCTAGAGATCACTATGGGGGATTCTGGAGACATAACCATGTACATTAACAAACTTTTCCTTCGTGGCCCCACTGCATAGATGCACATATGCTGCTGTTAATTTCTATCCCATATTCCTCCTCGATCATATAGCAAAGTACATGAGAGCTCATTCTCCTCTTATCATTCAGTATCAAAGCAAAATGAGCACTTACTGGAGCTCCCCTCTCCTGCATCCTGTGCACTAGAGCCAGTGTGTTGAGACTGGCTAGATCTATCTGGAATGGAAAAGAGGTTCTGATTCGCCAAGCCACTGGACGACCCTGCTGTGTGGTCCACATCATCCTTCAGCTCTAATTCCTTGTCTACCACTTCATCATTCGATTTGACTCTTCTGGCCGCTGCTTACAGTCCCCCTGAAGTATCCATGGGGCTCTGGGCAGTGGAGGTGCAGTTGCCACCAAAGATGGCTTCCATCTCTTTATAGAAATGGCATGCCTTTGGTACCTCATGAGAGTGATGGTTGGCCTCCCTTGCCTTCTGGTATGCCTGCCTCATCTCCTTGATCTTAGCATGGCACTTCTGTGTGTCCCTTTCATGCCCCTTCCTCTGCATGCCACTAGCAATCAGCCAGTAAGTATCGAAGTTCCTACAGCTGGAGTGAAGCTGCTACTGCACAGCCTCCTCTCCCCATAGACTCAGCAGATCCAACAGCTCTAGTGCACTCCATGGGGGGGAGCATCTGCTGCGGAAAGCTGGATTGGTCAGCTGGGAAGATGCAGTGTGAACTGTGCATGCCAAGCAAATAGGAAGAGGAATTTCAAAAATTACCAGGCCTTTAAATGGGGAAGGAGCACGGAGTTCAAACTGCTGTTTTGGGACACCTCCTGGAGGCCAATTAGGGTGACATAACCAAGCACAGTGTCAATACCGATGCTGTACCATTCTGACTGCGTTGCAAAAAGCTCTCTGCTGCTCATTGAGGTGGTTTTATTATGTTGGTGTAGCAGGGGATTTACCTTGGCAGGAGGCGCCTTTCAGTATGTACACCTCCACCATTTTGTCAATGAAACCTGACTTTTGTAAACAAAACTATGTAGTGTAGACCAGGCCTTACTGAATGTTATAGCCAATATCTTTATTACACCAGCCTGCTTAATTCTTTTAGCACCCAAGATTTTTAGCATCTGCATAAATGCTCCCTTTAATGGCTCACTCTCTTTCATTAAATCACTTATCTCCCAAAGTGAGACATTTCTCAGCTGATTTCTCTAGGTGAGACTGAACTTATCTTTGTCCTTTTTTTGCACTCATTTTTTGGCTACAATTACTTTTCTCTCTGTGGTCAACTATGGATCTTATTTTTTTAGAGTTTCAGTGGCCTTCAACAGACTTATGCTCTGCCAAACATTGTTTTACACAGGTATTTAAAGTACTCCCCTCTATTGCCCTTATGTTACTGAATTTCTCCATAGGAGACACTTCTGTACTATAATTTAATAACATAGTTTTTTTCTTATTCTTGCATTTCTTATCTAATACTATTTGTTGGGGTTCCTTTTCCATGCAGTTCCATTCTCCCCCTGCCACTTCCCTGGGGAATCCATAGAAATCTTCTTTAAATCGAACCCATCCCTCCAGTGTCCTGGAAACCTCAAATTTAAATCCTTACAATACCATTGCTAAACTGCTGGGTTGTGATCCTTGACATTAAAGCTGTAGTTAAATGCTTCAGATGAATGGAATCCACGTCATGGCACCCACTAATGCTGGGATTCTCTCCAAGACATTTTCCACTTCGTTTATCCAGAACACTTTGTCCAGTTCTTGGAGAATCCTTCATCCAGTTTTTTGAAATCCGAAACACTCAGTCTCCAGATTTCATCAGTCAGGTTCCCTTATTTGGCACACAGCAAAGCTATGCTGAGTGGATCAGACTCAAGCATAAGGGTGAGTATATGGCATACCACACATCCAAAATTACACAGAAAGCCTTTTCTTAATATACATTTGAACATTACATTTTTAACCATATATTGCATCATATGCTTCATGATTGGCTTGATTACTTTTCAGGAACCAACCCCTGTACAGTATGCTGTGTCCCATATACTTTTCATGCAGAGCCTGGTCTTTACATTCCAGGTTTATTTTGTCCATGGTCCTGAGCATCAGGGTATTCCTGCTTATTTTAGCTAGCACAGTCATCCTGACTCCACCATACTGTTTGCAAAGCCCCTATTTACAACTCAACCTTCCATTCACCTGCCCAATCATGCCCACTAAGAAATGAGGTAAGTTACTTCTGTCAAGCCAGGCCTACAGGGTCCAAGTGACAGAGCCAATGGTCAAACCAACCACTGCCAGAAGAAATGTTTTGAGAGCAAATGGCCCATTCAAAATCCATCAAGGTTCAGAAATGGCAGTTATTGACGGTGTCCAACATCCTCTCATCTATCCTAGATGTACATATTTCTTTCATTAATTGGCTGTATCAGTTTAAGATGGTTTGATGAATAACTACATTGACTTCACCTGAAGCATACTTGATTTGCACTGATATAAATGGAAGGGATATTATGCTCTACATATCATCTGTGGTACTTAGCTACTGTATATCACGAAAAGCCCTGAAAGAAAATTCCAACTGTTGGAGATTCAGTGCATGAATAAAAAAATTACTCCAGACTGCTTACATTAATCAATTTGACTGAAAACTGATGCTTGACTCATTATTTTTAAGACAGAAGATACAATAATAAACACAATGGAACTGAAAATCATCTTCACAGGTGCACAAAGAATTTTTTACATTTTGTGATATGTTGAAATGTTTTATGGCTCAGATAAATAAAAGGCAGCATTGCAATTCCATGTGGATATGAACAAAAGTACATTACCAATGATTTAAACATTTTTCAAAGTTTATTTTTTCATCAGCATTAATACATTTTTTTAGTGATGCGAAACACCCTGAGTATAGAACATTATTTGTATTTGAGATGTGGATCCAAGTTCTGATTGGCAAACCTAGTTATAGGGAAATTTTCAAAGAGGGTGAAAATCACAAAATTTTCAGAGGCCAAACGCGAGGTGTCTCACACTACATCTGTTGATAACATGGGAGAGCTGCAGGAGGAACCATTGTTCAGGGAAGCATGACTACCTTCTGGACACTGCAGCAGGGGTATGCACATATGCTGGTGAAAAGAATTGTAATGTGTTTGGGACATGACAGAGATGGACGCAAAACACATGGCCCCAGCAGAAGAGGTCCAGAGAGACTGCCATGCAGCAGCCCCATATCCTGGCCCTGGGTTGAGGGAGTTGGCTTTCATCTCTCAAGGTCGGTGACACTTAGTATGGAGCCCAGTTACTCAGACTTTATGTGGGACAAGTGGATTTCACCCCAGATTAATTAGGAAATGTTTCAGGAGAATGTTCTTTCAGTATTAAGACAAGTGCATCCAAGATCATGTGTTATGGAAATTCTAGTACTGCAAAACAGGTTGCCTGCTGACATAGTGCCTTGTTTGGTCTCATCTCATCATTTATTTCTCACACTACAGGTTAATTCTGGTTAGTGATTGACAGTGTAGTGTTGTTGTGAATGAAATGTACTTTGGGAAATTTGTATGCACATTTTATAGCTTGCAAAATAAATAAAACAGAGGGGCTTGGGGCTCTGAGGATATGGAAGTAACTAGATGTCACTTTCAATGTCTCATCCCTAAACAAAGAGTTTTAATATGTACAATGAAACTTCATAGCCCAAATGTTCTAAAAGAATTACAATGAGCAGTGATATGGCAACTGCAGGAAAGTTTTACTGATTCAGTGCACAAAAGGAAGAATGGTTTTGTGATATTAGTATGTGTCCATTGGGATGAGTCTGGCTAACACTTGCAGAGCATAGAAAATAATTCCAGTCAAACTCCCCATAGTATTTTAGACTCAATTAAGAAAATGGAAGCATTTAAACAGCAATTCTAGGCTCTCCTTTCTGATGGCTTTGCTCACGATTTGCACAGGCAGTCAGTGAGCAATACACTGTTAAAATGGTTTTTCATGTAAAGCAATTTTATATATTAGTAATAATTAGCGCTTATGTGACAATTTGCAGCAAAATATCTCAAAGAACTTTCCAAAGGAAAGTAAGTAGCCTTACCTACATATTATAAATGAGACCAATGAAGCACAGCGATATTAAGGCAAACATTTCTACCAGTGTTTATTAATTTTGCTTGCCTCAATTTTTGTGTGCCTAATACACCTCTACCCCAATATAACGCTGTCCTCGGGAGCCAAAAAAATCTTACCACGTTATAGGTGAAACCGCGTTATATCGAACTTGCTTTGATCTGCCCGAGTGTGCAGCCCCGCCCCCCTGGAGCACTGCTTTACCGCGTTATATCCGAATTAGTGTTATATCGGGGTAGAGGTGTATTTGCCATAGTCCCTCTTTTTCATAGGTGCTGAGAAACTACAGTGTCGATAGATTTCATGTAGGGTTGTGGGTGATCAACTCTGAAGATAATGCTTTGGTTGTCTAAAGTTGGAACCTCAAATGTAGAGGTCACGTTGGAAATGTGGAGTTGGCAAAAATCAGAGCTATATAGTGGAGTATAATTTATGGCTAAGAGTGGCTAAAAGCTGTATCACCCATCTTCAATGGAGCAATTGAAAACCAAATCTAAAGTAACTAAAGCCATTCTCAGCTCCCAGAAACTCACATCTGGTGTTATATAGATCATAATCTGACATGGATTTTTTTTTTTTTGTTATTTTGTAAGTCACACATCAATTATTTAAAGTTAAAGTTAACAGCAAATTGAAATTAATATAAGGACATTGTTCACAGGTGAATTTTTTTCACAGGGTTAATTTTTTTCCAGCATTTAGATTATAGTAGAATATAATGTGCTGAGCAGTTTCCAAACACACAGAGAGCCCCTAAACTAAAACAGGGGAAGGGAAGGGATAGAACATAACAAGCAAAGTCATTGTGGTATAGGGAGGGACAAGTTTTATTAATGATGTTTTGGTTGTAGGTTTATTTTAAATTAAAATATATCCTCTTAGTATATCAAAAATTCACTTCTGCATTATTAAATATCTTTTGTTTTTTATACTGTGGTTATAGAGCGCAATGTGACTCAACTAGCCTACAGCAATGTGTCATCAAAAGTAGATTTCTTCATGTGAATGACAATGTGGTCTTGTACACATTGGGAATACTGTCTGTTTACCAAGTGCTGCATTTTTAGTTTTTTTTTCTTATAAGAAGTTATTTGAGTTGTGTTTGTGCTTGAACTCTCAAGCCCCAGAAGATGCTCCTTTCTAGTAACTTTGTCCCATTTAAAATGTATGAGCTACCAGAGACAGTTCAGAGAGTCACCTTCAATAACCTAGCAAAGGAAAGGTGGAAGTTTTAAACAGATTGCCTGTGTGTTTGTTTTGCTGCATTTTTTTTAAAATTGAGAAAATATAGGAAATATCAAATATGTAGGAAACATGCCTTTAAACATGGCTTTAGTTACTGTTTTCTTCAACTGATCAGAGGGGTAGCCATGTTAGTCTGAATCTGTAAAAAGCAACAGAGGGTCCTGTGGCACCTTTAAGACTAACGGAAGTATTGGAGCATAAGCTTTTGTGGGTGAATGCCTACTTCATCAGCTGTTGCTTTCTTCAACTGAGTTGAAGAAAAGTAAGAAATAGTGGAAAGAACAGTGTCTTAATTTTTCAATTTTTCCAGTCAGCACTACTTAAAGACATCTCAAGTTTCCCTTAAATAACCTGTTTGCAGTTAGAGAGTAGAAGCCCTCCTCACCTTATTCCATCATCTTTTGTTGCATGATTTCTGTTTGTATATTGTTTCACCCAGAATTACCATTGCTACTGGCAGTTTCAACTAGCTAAACTGAGTCACAGAAAGGCCAGCCCTGGCAGTAGATTATCCATGGCTAAGGGAAAATGTATTTTGCCATCCCCGGACCCCACTACCTCACCCATTGCCCCGAGCTCCCTTCTGTAACCTCACACCCCAGGCCTGCCCTGCTCCTTGCTTCTTGATCATGGCAGCCAGCGAGCAGTGTCTGTTGGCCAGGTGCCCAGTTAAGAAGGCAGTGATGCCACCACCTTTACTTCTGCACTGCTGCTGGTGGCGGCACCACCGTCAGAGCTGGGCGGCTGGAGAGCAGCGGCTGCTGGCTGGAAGCCCAGAGGAGCTGGGGCTATGAACTGCCAAGCATAGAGCTGCCAGGGCTCAGCCCGGGCAAGCCCTAGCACAAATTAAGTATTGACACTGCCTCCTCTCCCCATCCACTGCACCCTGAGTGGGTGCACATCTTTGGCTCTCAGAGGAACCCCTTCATTGTACCAGACTTGCTCACCTGCCAGGTAAGCCACACAGCTTCACCACCTCCTTAGATTGGCTCTCTGGGTCTTCAGCATTCCTGCTTCACACTCCTGAGCTCTATTCAGTGAGTCCAACTCAGACAGAGTCCTAATGGAGACTTGTATGCTCTCCAGGGGCTAGCGTGCCTCACCAAGCATTTGCATTCACGCACTCACACTGTTGTCCAACCACTCAGCTTTATTAATCAACTGGAACATCATATAGGAAGGCCCGAGGACAGTACAGAGAACTGAAGGTTAAAGCATGGCCCATTCTGGTTAACCCAGAGCTCAGCCATGCTGTATTTAAGCCCTTGGTTCAAGCTCTATCTGTCTCCCTCCATTTTACTTCCTTTGATTTCAGACTCCAGGTGAGAGTTGCATCTCCTTCCAGCAGCCAGCTCTTATCGCCCACCTCCCAGTCCTTTCTTCTCAAGCTGGGGAAATGCTGTTCAGGCTCCTTAAGCACAGGTAGGGAAGTCCATGTCTCTGTGGGTTGTTAGTTGCTAGGTGTCAATGTCTGGACAACTGGCTTTGCCATTGTCATCTCAGATGCACCATTGATATGGGGACCTAAGGCCCAAGCCCCTTCTTTTCCAATGACCCATTTAATCCCAGACAGCTAGGTGTCATTCGCACCTGTATCTTAACCTGCCCTGAGAGCAACCATCTTTTTTCCACCCACTAGGTAACCATTCAGAAGAGGGGAAACTGAGGCGCACATGGATTTGATAAACATATTACAAAATAATCCTACTTTGTCACAAAAGGTTGGCTGTTTTGTGGTGTGTTCTCTGGAGTGAATGCCCCATGTGCTGGCCTATGGGATACAGATGGGGGGTTCCTCTTTTCAGCTTCTTGAGCCTATGCCACTTTCATTAAAAGTTTGGGGCACCCCTGGGTCTTATTGTCCACCCCCTGCCTCTTGCTATCCCTTCCTGCAGGCTCCCCCAGCTAGCTGCTCCAGCATGATGAGTCTTCCTCCAGAGGGGATCTATAACTTAAAAGTGAAAAAGCCTTCCAGCCTGCCAGACAATGAAACTGCTAAAGAGCCATTCAAGTGGTAATGAAGCCATTTAACAGGAATTTGCCAATCGCTAGGTATATACTGTCAGTTTCTGAATTTACTGACAAAAACAGTTGTGCGTTACTGTAATATTTACTCAGAACATGTTCTACAGGACCTTAGTTTAAAATTTGCTTTAAAAATATTTCATTAGTGTGTTGCTGATCAATTGGACGAGTGATGTTAACATAAACAGAGAACAATTATCTCATCTCAGATTCGCGGACAACATCATACTAATTGCCAAAGCACCAACCAACTGCAGAACATGCTACAAAGACTCGACAAGAAAAGCAGTCAGGTCGGCCTGAAAATGAACCGCTGCAAAACGAAATACATACAATCAGATGTCTTCTGAAAAGCCCAAATAACAGTAACAGGAGAAAAAATTGAAGAAGTGGAATAGTACATATATTTGGGCCAAGACGTTAATATGCACCAAGATCTGAATGGAGAACTCTCGCGAAGGATTCGGGCAGGATGGTGTGCGTTTAATTCCATCGGGGATGTCCTCAAAGGAAAAATCGACAAGACCACACCTACAAATATCTTCAATTCAACAGTGCTGCCAGCCATGCTCTATGGCAGTGAAACGTGGGCACTGACAAAGAGAGAAGAGCAGAGGCTGTTGGTAGCTGAAAGAGCAATGGAATGAGCTATGTTGGGAATTTCCCTTCTGGATCGCATCCCAAATGAAATGATCAGAGAACGCAGGATTGTGAAAGATATTGTCGTGGAAAGCAAAGTCAGTACCTTACTAAAGAAACAAAATCCTTTCTTATGCCTAAAATCTTTGGAAACATATTTTTTAAAGTTGGTGAACTTTTATAAACATGTCTATTGTTATGGAGATCACACAAAGTAAATTAGTGTTCCCTTTTTCTAAAATCAACTAACATTGTTATGAACACACTAAATCTCTGTGGCTAATTAATTTAAAATGTCTTTGTTCAGTGAGTTAAATATGTAGCAATTTGGAATGATTACTTTATGAAAGCTTAAGAGTATGTTTAAAATACAAAATCAGCTTAGAAATACTGATTAAGAAAAGGTAAAACAGAGAAGAACTGCATCATGTATTCCATAATATTTAATGTTGTATTCAGCAGGACAGCTGACTTGCCCTTTCTACAAAGTTTTTGCAAATAAATCTGACAAACTTCAAGATACATCAAAAAACCTGTGCCTGACATTTTTTATTCCCAAGTTTAAGTGCTTTTAATTAGGTACCTTCTGCATGCCCATTCTTCCACTTCAGGTATACAGTGGAAAAAATGCTCCATTTTCTTTAGAAAGAAATTGCAGAAGAGTGGTTTTTTGTTTCATTTGGATTCAGGGATTTGGCTGGAAGGGGGTGATCAAGGAGTAGGAGGGAGATAGAGGAGAGAGGGCAGGGCTGGGCAGAGTGGGGGGTGGGGCCTGGGGCAGAGCAGGGGTGAAGTATGGGCGGGGCCACAGGTGGACTGGGGAGCTAGCCTCCCCAAGCAGCAGCTTCACCCACCACCCATGACAGCAGGTAAGAACGAGTTGGCTCCCACACACCCAGTGCGCACTGCAGTCTCCTTAGGCAGGGGCTGTATTCACAGAGCCGAATGCATCGGCGTCACACATTCTGCATGAGGGAGAGAGTACGGGGGCCTCTGCAGGGAACTGGGACTCTCTGCCGCTGTGAGGTGGGCTGGGCAGCTCGGTATCCTTGCCGCCTCATCCCTCCTCACCCCCCAGGCTGCAAGCCCGGGCTGCCGTTGGGCATAGGGGCACCAGTTTTATAATACTGTGTATGGCCCCTTAAATCCTTAGGATGGCCCTGGTAACTGGGCCACTAGCTATCCAAGAATCCCCACTGTAGTCCAGTGGTTTGGGTACTTACCAAGCATGTGGCTGAGACTGATTCAACTCCCCCTTTTGTTTGCTTAGGAGGGACTTAAAGAGCTGTCTCCCTCTTCTCAAGTGAATGGCCTAATTGCTGGTTTAGGAGGTATTCTGATGTGGGGAAAACTCCATTGGCCTTTTCTGTTGGAGCTGTTTTACTTTCATTCCATATTCATTGGGCCAAAGAGTCCGAGAGCAAAGTAAGCATCCCTGGTCATTGAGTGCTTTGTGTACTTCCCTCCCGGTGAGGGATGGTTCTGGTTCTTTTGTTCTTGCTGAGCAGATTTGATCCTTGATCTCTTAGCCCTCAAGAGAATGGCCTAAGTGATGGGCTGGGAGCTATTCTAATGTGTGGGCTCCCTGCTGTGCCTGTTGAAACTAATCTACCTTCATTAACAGAAATTGGGCCACAGTTAGTCATTCCCAACCTCAGATCCAGACTAGTGGTTTGTATACTTGCCTAAAACAGGAAGAGTGGCTGGTTCAAATCCCCTTTGTTTGGTGACATGGGATTTGAACCGTACTCTCTCACCTCTCAAGCGAATGACTTAAGTGCTGGATTGTGAGCTATTCTGATGTGGGAGTTCCTTCAGTCTTTCCTGTTAAAGCTGGTCCACTGTCACTAAATAGTAACTGGGCCAGAGCAATTAAGCAAATCATTTTGTAGTCTGGGGGTTTGGGTACTTCCCCTAGAATGAGTAAATTGTTGGTTCAAATCTTTTCTGCTGGTTGAGATGGATTTGAACCTTGCTCTCTTAAACCTCTCAAGTGAATGACCTAAGTACCAGAAAGGGAGGCTATGACAGGTTCAGTCACAGAGCCCCCCCTTGGGACTGTCACCTAATGTGCTGAGACAACCCCTGAGCCTGTTTTCTCTGCCAGTTTGGGCCTCCAGAACCCTGTCTTCTCAAGTCAGATACATTAATTTGCTGCAACACAGACCCAGGGTCTGACCCATGCCCCCTGATACCAGTCAGCTCTGTGTTCTTGGGGAACCAGGGTGCAGTATCCAGCCTGTCTGACTCATGAAAGATACCCCCTCCCCCACACCACCCTCTGCTTAAACCAAAACCCATCAGAGAAAAGACTTGCACAGAGCAATGAAGGGCGGTGGGAGACACACCTAGACCCTTCCTGACAAGGGTGACAGGATTAAGACATCTCCATTAGCATACAAAATGGAGAGCAGAGACAACTCCCCTAGCCTCATCTGCATGAGAGAGGGGACAGGGAGACATCTCAATTTGCATACAGAATGGAGAACAGAGAACCGCATTGAACTCTGGGACCAGAAAAAGCAGGGAAGCACTGCATCATGGGAATCTCTGCTCCAGATGTTAATAAACCTGTGCCTGCGCACACCCAGCTCAGCAATTATCAGACCAATTCTAGTAATGAATCCTTGATTGATATCCAAAATACTGAAGCAGCCTAGTTGCATTGTGAGCTCCCTGGAAGAAAACACTATCCATAACTAGGAGTGATCAGCTCCTATTGACTCAAGGGTTTTCTTTAGGCTAGACATCAGTTTACCAATAAACAAATCCAGTGTTCTCCCTTGAACCATTGTATTTTCTCTACAAAAATCCCTACTCGCCTTCCAGTCAGTGTTCTGATTCTAAGATCCAAACTATGCATCAGTTCCACTGGGACTCCATATTCTCCTAACTGATTGTGCTGAGGACTCCGCCTGTCTCCTGCTCTCGGATCCTGAGCTACCACCATCACCTGGGAACCCCAACCAGTTCAAGCTTCAGGGAGCGGTGGGATCCCCTTCTCTTTCTCTCTCTGTTTTCCTTTCTACCTTAGGTATTACATTATTAAAGGTTATGTGATGTTGGTTTAGCTCTCCTTGTGTAGTTATCACTATTATTCAATAAATAACTTGTATGGTTAAGTTGGTTGCTTCTCTCTCTCTTGCTGAACTTTACTCTTTTGTGTTTTTAGCTTCCCCCATTCACTCTACAGCAACACTTCTTTTATCTAAGCTAAAGATCCCTGCAGCGCCCTAAATACTGTGGGGTTTGCTCATCAAGTAGGTTACTGCCAGTACAATTGTGATGTGAGAGTGGGGATAGGGATGTGCTGAACCTGGGATGCATAAAGGTAACAGTTTGAAAGTGCTGCTTGACTCAGTCCATGGAGCCCAGAGGCATATAAGGAGAGGCAGCTTGAAAGTGCTGCTTCATCCAGCCCAGTGTGTCCAGAGACATATAAGGGATCAGCTTGACAGTGCTGACTGACCAGGTCCACTCAGACTTGCTCTGTTAATGTATGTGAGGGTGTGTGGGTGGGTGTTCATCTGTTTCTGGGGCTGGAGAAACCCAGCCCTAGGGAACCTAGGTCCTGCAGGGTAGCTCCATTGGGAGGAAACTTGCAGAAGGGAGAAGTAGAGCTCCATATGAAAACACAAGTGACACAAGCAGTACATTGATAGTATTACAGAATCCCCTCCCCCAGAAGAGTAACCCGAATAAATGAGCATACCCCAATGTAACGGACAAAAGCTGCAGACTTAACTGAAAACAGCTTAAGAAGTGCTCCTGGCTCCAGCACCCAGACAACTGCCTCCCAATGGGATTCAAACCCCAAATGAATCTGTTTTACTCTGTATAAAGTTTATACAGGGTAAACTCATAAATTGTTCACCCTCTATAACACTGATAGAGAGTTATGCACAACTGTTTGCTCCCCTAGCTATTAATTACTTACTCTGGGTTAATTAATAAGCAAAAGTGGTTTTATTAAGTATAAAAAGTAGGATTTAAGTGGTTCCAAGTAATAACAAAGTAAGTTACTAAGCAAAATAAAACAAAACTAAGCCTAATACATTAAGAAACTGATTACAGATAAAATTTCACCCTCGGAGCTGTTCTGATAAGCTTCTTTCACAGACTGGTCTCCTTCCTAGACTGGGCCCAATCCTTTCCCCAGTTCAGTTCTTGTTGGCTCCAACTCAGGTGATAACTAGGGGATTTCTCATGACTGGCACCTCCTTTGTTCTGTTCCACCCCCCCTTATATAGCTTTGGCATAAGACAGGACTCTTTTGTCTCTCTGGGTCCCAACCCCTCCTTCTAAATGGCAAAGCACCAGATTTAAGATGGATTCCAGTACCAGATGACATGGTCACATGTCCTGTGAGACCCCCCCCCCCCCAAGCCTTCATTCTGCCTGGCCTGACTCATTGGAAGGCTTGCAAATAAATAGAGCCATTTACACCCAATTGTCATAGTTGATGGAAGCCATCAAGATTCCATAACCACCATTAATTGCCCACACTTTGCACAATTACAATAGGACTTCAGCATTATATTTCATATTTCTAGTTTCAGATACAAGAATGATACATTTATACAAATAGGGTGACCACACTCAGTAGATTCTAAGCTTTGTAATGATACCTTACAAGAGACCTTTTGCATGAAGCATATTCCAGTTACATTATATTCACACTCATTAGCATAGTTTAATAAAATCATATGGAGTGCAACATCACAGAGGCATTCTGACATTGGGGCTCGCTCAGTCTTTTCTGTTGAAGCTGTTCCACTTTAACTACATGTTAACTGGGCCAAAGGTTACCTCCAAGTCCCTCTGTGGTATCAGGATTATGGGACTCCCCTGGGGTGTGAGTGACCCTGATTCAAATCCGGCATCTGCCACTGTAGAGAGGATCTAATGCTTGAGATATAAGGGCTTGTCACTGAAGTGTAGACTATTTGGAGTGAGTCTTGCTCTCTTAATTCACTCGTAATTGTGCTCACACAAAAGACCTCAATCAGTCTTTTGTCCCCCCAGTGCCTAGGCTATACCTCCCAGGCTGAGACAGACCTCAGGTCACTCTCCCTCCCCGCCCCTGCCCTTCTCTGACCTGTGTGTGAACTGAACGCACCCATGGAGAGCTAGAGGTGTGCAATCCCTGTCAAATCCCCTCTCTGTCCCAAGAAGACAATGGCTGCTTGAGAAAGAGAGGTGGTCTGGACAAGGATGTCCCAGCCCAAAGGGTAGTCATCAGAAATCCCTATACAAACCCCTGTTGAACAATGCATGTGGTTATGTAAACAAGGATCTCCAAGAACCCAGCTGTGTACCTAACCACCAGAATACATCATGAATCTGACTCAACTTAGCCAAAAGAATATTTGTCATGTGGAAAAGTTTCATGTGGAAGCCCCTCGATGCTATGCACCAAACATAAAAGCCCACAGCTGGGCTGCAGAAAAGCACTCTTCAACCTGCTTGCCAGGCCAAAGGTGAGGGGTGGGGGGGGGAGAGAGGGAAACCAGCCTCTCCCACATACCAGGCTTGAAGCTCAACCACAAGGCTGTAGAGGGCGTCAGGCCTGCATTTGGTATAAAGCACAGTTAATTTAAGTGGAACAGTGTCAAGGAACCCCTGCAGCACTATAGCCCAAAGACCAGGCTACTCTCTAGTGCAGGGGGCTCAAACTCAAATGACCATAAGGGCCACAGGAGAACTAGTACATTGGCCTGAGGGCCGCATTACTGACACCTCCCCCGGCGGCCCATGGCCCTGCCCCCACTCTACCCCTTCCATGAAGCCCCACCCCTGCCCCACCTCTTCCCTGCCCCCATTCCAACCTCTACCCCAAACTCCGCCCCCTCCCTGCCCCCAGGGGATACAGGACAGGTGTGGTGGGGGGTCAGGGTGTGGGGTGCAGCAGGGGGTTGGGGTGCAGGAGGGGTGCAGGGTGCAGCAGGGGGTTCAGGGCAGTGGGTCAGGGGGTGCAGCAGGGGGTTCAGGGCAGTGGGTCAGGGGGTGCAGCAGGGGGTCAGGTGCAGGAGGGGGCTCAGGGCAGGGGGTTGGGGTGCAAGAGGGGTGCGACAGGGGGCTTGGCTGCAGGAAGGGTTCAGGGGGCGGGGGGAATGTATGGATCTGTGTGTGGCTGTTGCTTCAGGCACCGCGGGCCAATGGGAGCTGCTGGGGGCACTGCCTGAAGCAAGAGCAACACATGGACCCATGCACACCCCCCCCCCCTTCCGGCCATTTCCCAGAGTGGAGCGGGGGGGCAGGCCAGGGCAGGTAGGCAGCCTGCCCTGCCCCCATGTGTGTCGGGCCGTAGCCGTGCTAGGTAAATGCTGCGGGAAGGCTGCGAGGCGCTCACGGGCCGCAGAAAATAACCCCGCAGGTCACATGTTTGAGACCTCTGCTCTAGTGCCTCATCCCTTTCCAAACCACAGACCAAGAGGTGTCGAACTAGCAACTCCTACACATCCAGCCAGAGGCAGATTAGGGGTTTGTGGGGCCTTAGGCCCCGCCCCACCCTGTCCACCTGTATTTTCCCCTGCCCCTGGGGCCCCTGCTGGGGAAATGGGCTTAGGGTTGCAGGATCTTGCCCCCCACAGTCGCCCACCCAGCACTCCTGCCGGGCAGCTGGCTTAGGGTGTAGGGATTTGCCTAGCTCAGCCTTCTCACCTGGCACTTCTAGGGAGTGGGTTCTGGGCATGGGGGCTTCTCAGCAGAAGTGGTGGGTGGGTGGGCAGAGTGCGGCAAGCTCCTGTGCCCTGACCCCAGTAGGAGCACGGGGTGGGTGGAGCAGGTCCGAACACCAGGCTGCCCATTTTTCTACCCCCACCCCCAATTGGCCAGGGTCTCTGGGCTCGGGCCCAGTGGCTAAGCCACCATTTCACCCAGCATTGGCGCTTAACCAACAGCCTGTAGAGGGAGGCTTACAATGAGGCTGAACCAAAGAATAGTTAGGTCAAGTGGAACAGTGTCAAGGGGTAAGTGTCATGGAGCTGCCACATTACACCAGCCCAAAGTTTGGCCACACAGCCAGGGTGCAGTAAATACTGCTCTCTTAAGGGGTACAGCGCAGCGTTGAACCAGCATTGCCCACGTCCTATGGGTATAGCTGAACCACTGGCCTAGACAAGGATCCTCATCTGCTTGCTAGCCTAAAGAATAGTTATGTCAAATGCAACAGCTTTAAGAGGCAAGTGTGAGGGAGCACCTCCCCTCATTGCAGCAGGTACAAGAGGCCACGGGAGATGTGCCAGGCTGCTGCCTTTGACGTGTGCTGCCCAAAAGAGTGCCTGAGCTGTGTCCACCCCCGATACTCCCCTTCCCGCTCGGCCCCCTCCAGCATAGTCCTGCCCTTGCTCTGTCACTGCTCTGCCTCTTTCCCAGTAGCCCTCTGCCCACCCCTCTCTGCCGCCACCCCAAGGGTGACTCAGTGTTGGATTACCATATGGGCCTATGCCAATTTGGGGCCTGCACAGGAACACCAGCACTCTGGCCCCTGCCTCTTGGCCCTGCACCTCCTCTTCTCCCTGAGGCACTGCCCCCTGGCCAGGCTGGAAGAGGGAGTTGTGGGAGGGAGTGTATACCTCCCCCCGGCTCTCTCCTGTGTGGGAATAGGCAAGCCAGTTGCCCAAGCCTGACATGGAGCTTGCTTGAGTCTCCCTTTCCCCATCCACCCCCACCCCCACCCCCACCCCGCCTGGAGCTGTCCCAACCCTCTCTCCCTTCCCACGTGGAGCTGGCCCTCACCCCCTGCCTTCCCTCTCCCCTCCCTCCTCCACACAGTGCTGGCCCGAGCCCCTCTCTCTTCCTCCCTGCACACAGGTGGCCCAAGCCCCTCTCCCTTTTTCTCCCGCTGTGTCACTGATCAGGAGCTGACCAAGGTAAGTCTGCACCCAAACCCAGAGCCCCACCCCCCCACCCCAGTCCTGATCCCCCTCCAAACCTGGAGCCCCATCCTGCACCCCAAGCCCCTTATCCTTGACTCCACACCCCAGCCTGCACCCCCAGCCAGAGCCCTCACCTCAACACACACACCTCAACCCCTGGCACCTGAACCCTTCATCCCTGGCCCCAGCCCAGAGCCTGCACCCCAACCCAAAGCCAATACCCCCCCTCCTGTACCCCAAACTCCGCCTCACTCTGAATCCTTTGGCCTCCCCAGCCTGGAGCCCCTCTCCTGTACCCCAAACACCTAATCACCAGGCCCACCTCACAGCCCGCATCCCAAGCCAGATGAGCAGGGAGCGGGGCCTCAGCGAAGGGGTGTGGCAGGGGATGGTGTCTCTGGGGAGGGGTGTGGTTAGAAAGTTGGAAACCCTAGCTTCAGGATAACTATGATTCAGATATCAGAGGGCTAGCCGTGTTAGTCTGGATCTGTAAAAGCAGCTAAGGGCTGGTCTACACTAAGGGGGGGATCTCGATCCAAGATACACAACTTCAGCTACGTGAATAGCGTAGCTGAAGTTGAAGTATCTTGGATCGAATTACCTGGGTTCCACATGGCACGGGATCGACGGTCGCGGCTCCCCCGTCGACTGCGCTACCGTCGCTCGCTCTGGTGGAGTTCCGGAGTCGACGGTGAGCACGTTCAGGGATCGATATATCGCGTCTTAACGAGACGCAACATATCAATCCCAGATAAATCGATTGCTACCCACCGATACGGCGGGTAGTGAAGACGTACCCAAAGAGTCCTGTGGCACCTTATAGACTAACAGACGCATTGGAGCATGAGCTTTCTTGGGTGAATACTGATGAAGTGGGTATTCACCCACGAAAGCTCATGCTCCAATACGTCTGCTAGTCTATAAGGTGCCATAGGACTCTTTGCTGCTTTTATGATTCAGATAGAGATGCTTTCTCAAAAGTGTTCTTGTGATGGATGAGGCCATATTATATGGAGACATACTGCTAGAAGGGACTCTGAAAGGTTGTTGAGTCCAGCCCACTAGCAGGACCAAGTACTGATTTTGCCCCAGATCCCTAAGCAGCCCCCTCAAGGATTGAACTCACAACCCTGGGTTTAGCAGGCCAATGCTCAAACCACTGAGCTATCCCCTCCAGGCCATCTGTTGCGAGCTCTAGAAAAGGCAGGGAGCTGCTGTGTTAGGACTCTGGCTATATTAATATTTGTTGGATTTTTTTGGCCAATGTGGTCAGGCCTCATTCTTTTGGATATGTTTCATGGATTGAAACCTCTACAGGACAGGGACTATATTTTTGTACACTGCCTACCTCATTTTGGGGGCTGAACAAGTAATTTTGCCTTTGTGAGGGCTTCCACTTGGGTGTTTTCCCTTTCAGAACTAACCCTTCTACTCTTTGTAGTTCTGCCCCTTTAAATTCTGTTTCAGTGTTCTTTGTCTTTCACTTTTGATCAAGGAATCAGTTGTTCTAATATGTGGTACTTCTTCACATGCATAGAATGTACATAAGCTTTGTGATGAATCTTTGCAACAAAGTGGAGAGGTTAAAAAGGCTTTTCAATTCTCTGTTTTTTCTTTTTCAATACTCTCCTTGCCAAAGGGTCAAATATTTGTCAGGCAACATGCTGATCCTATGTATTATTCATTTTGAACATTAACATGCTCAACTTTCATTAAACATTCCCCATGCTGTGCTAATTACATTAATAAACATTTGTACCCAGCAGTTTTTGTTACTTGTACCTACACAGGTTGAACTTGTATTAATGTGTTAAAGTCTATCACTCATCCAGAGTATGTAGAGCCCAACTTTTAAAGGTAAGTAATGATTTCCAATTCCCTGTGGGTTCGAGGACAGAATAGGTGCACTGTTCCTCCTGCATGTTGTAAGAGACAACTAAAAGGGGGCTGCCTGGAGAGGGATGGGCTCTGCCAGGTTAGAAAGCTACCCAAGACACACCATATGATGAGCAAATCAACCATGTCTATACTGGATTGGTCACAGCCTGCATTAATAATGACCATGCCAACTGTTTCCCACCAGGGCAGACGCGACAAGTATACTACTGGTGTAATCCCAACAAAGAGGATCTGCAAAAGAGATAACATCACTATAGCCACATGGAATGTATGGACATTGAGACAAATAGGGAGGTTGAAAGAATTCATGTACAAAATGGAACAATACACCTGGTACCTCCTAGGAATCTCTGAGGTCAGATGGAAGAGCTTTGGAGAGGCACTAATGATAAAAGGCCATGTACTCTATTACAGTACAACAAACAGAGGACAAACATGTCAATGGTGTAGGATTTCTTGTGCTTAAAAATGCCAAGAATTCAGTATTAGGATGCCACCCAATATCTAGCAGGCTTATTTCCATCCATCTAAAGGCTGTACCATTTAATATCACGGTGGTACAAGTCTATGCCTCTACAACAGACTATGACAATGAGAAAATTGAAGATTTTTACAGTCAGCTTCAAGACATCGATAAGGTACACAAGAAAGATATCCTGATTGTACAGGGAGATTGGAATACTAAAGTGAGTACTGACACAGGCAGATTGGCGAGATTATTGTGGCTCTTTCTGTAATGCAGTTACCAATGAGAGAGGACTGAGACTTTTGGAGTTTGCCAGCTATAACAATCTGGTTCTCGCAAATACATTAGGAGCACATAAAGCATCCAGATGTGTAACGTGGCATGCACCTGATGGTTTACATCATAGTCAGATTGACTACATCATGGTGCAAAACCGATTTAATTCTGGGATCAACAGAGCTAAAATATTGGAAGTGATCACGACCTAGTGATGCTAAATTTTTGGCTGCAGCTAAGGAACATCGTCAGGCCAAAGTCCACCAGAATCAAGTTTGACTTATAAAGACTTAGAGACCAAAGCATTGCAGAGTCATTCCAAGCAATGATTGGCGGAAAATTTGCTCCACTGCTTGCTCTAGAGGAAGATGTAGAAACAATGACCAACAATTTCAACCCTGTAAGGAATGAGGTGGCAATGAACCTTCTTGGGAAACACCATAAGAAGACAAAACCATGGGTTACAAATGAAATACTACAAATGTGTGACATTAGAAGAGAACTCAAGAGAGATAAGAACAGCACTAAGGGTGCTGATAAATACAAAGTGATTGGCAGAAAGATCAAGAAAGGAAAGAAGGTGGCCAAGGAGATAAAGGGATTGAAAAAACAATGCTATAAAGTTGAAGAGAGTCAATAATAAAAATACCAAATGAGCCTTCCAGACTGTAAAAGATCTGATGAAGGAAAGATGGACCAAAGCTAATGCAACTCAAGACAAAGAAGGGAACAGTCTTACAGAAGAAAAGGACATCATCAATAGGTGGACAAATTACTGCTCTGATCTATACAACCACCAAAGAAATGGAGATCCTACTGTCCTAGACAGTCCAGATTCCACAGAGGAGGATGACTTTCCAATACTGCATGAAGAAGTGAAGACAGCTGTGAAATCACTCAAGAACAGAAAGGCTACTGGTATTGACAACATCCCAGCCAAACTGATGAAATTCAGAGGAGAAATAGTAATAGATGTACTCACCAAGATCTGCAACAAGATCTGGTAGACCACTGGGTGGACACAGTCACTAATCATCACTCTGACAAAAGAAAGGCAACCTGCAATTGTGTCAAAATTACCGGACCATAAGCCATCCCAGAAAAGTGATGTTGAAAGTCATATTGAACAGATTGAAGCTACAAGCGGAGAATATCACTGCTGAAGAACAGGCTGGCTTTCATGCTGGAAGAAGTATCACAGAACAGATTTTCAATCTTTGTGTTCTATGTGAGAAGTACTTACGACACTAGCAGGACATCTACCAAGTCTTTGTTGACTTCAAGAAGGCTTTGACAGAGTATGGCATGAAGCAATCTGGGCAACCTTGAAGATGTACAATGTTGGTCTTAAGCTTATTCTTACCATTATACAACTGTATCCCAGGCCAGAAGTGCAGTTCTCGTCAGTGGCACAATAGGAGAGTAGTTTTGCACCATTGTTGGAGTCCGGCAAGGCTGCCTTCTTTCGCCCGCACTGTTCAACATCTATTTGGAGCGCATAATGACTGATGCCCTAGAAGATCACATATGCACAATCAACATTGGGGGAGGGGGCAAACTATCTCAAATCTTCGGTTTGCTGATGACATTGACAGCCTGTCAGGTAGCAAAGATGAACTTGCCAACCTTGTGAAATGATTGGATGAAATATGGCATGGAAATCAATGCAGAGAAAACCAAGCTGATGACAAAATCAGCTCACATATCACTGTCAATGGACAAGAGCTGGAGACAGTGAAACAGTTCAAGTATTTGGGGGCAATCATCACCGATGAAGGATCAAAGGCAGAAATTCTGGCAAGGGCTGTGCAAACAACAGCAACAGTGGCAAAGCTAAAGCCAATTTGGAGGAATAAGAACATCTCCCTGGAATCCAAACTGAAACTGCTGCATGCATTGGCCATCTCCATTTTTCTGTATGTGTGTGAGACATAGACCCTTACGGCAGAACTTGAATGGAAAATACAGGTAGTAGAGATGAGATACTTCCGTAAAATCCTGGGCATCTCCTACTTTGACCATGTTACCAATGCGCTGGGTCATATGAAGATCTCCTGATGACTGTGAAGAAGTGCAAGTTGAAGTGGTACGGCCATGTAACAAGATCATCTGACCTATCCAAGATCATCCTCCAAGGGACAGTACAGGGGAAGAGAAAAAGAGGTAAAGAGAAGAAGAGATGGATTGACAACATAAAAGAGTGGCCAGGAATGGACTTTGCGGAGACTCAATCACTGACACACAATCGTCAGGAGTGGAGACAATTTTGGTTGATTGCTCATCAATGATGGTGCTCCAACGACCAATGCTGTTATGGGAGTGATGATGATGAATGATTTCCAAGTTAGAAATAGTTATTATCCTGAGGGGTGTTGGGCTTTGACACTATTCTTATCATTCTAAAAAAATAAATATATAGATTGTCCTTTTACCAGCTCTTCAAGTTTTCTAATCAGCTGATAAGTCTGACAGTGGGAGGAACTGCACTGTAATCCAATGTATGCTTGATGCAATTGCTATGGTTGTTGCCATATAGCACCATTATAATATCATGGAGGTACCTTAGCAGCTACACAGTTAATCTTGCCTTTCAGTTTTACACTTAACATGGAAATTCCATTCACAAAGAGGAACCATTTAAATGAAAGAACAAACTTGAATTTACCACACAGTACTTCTACTACATTCAGCAATTGTTGTCTCTCTCTAAGGAACTCAAAATAAATGCATTTTAAAATTACACTTGGATGCTAACATTTTTCAGATCCTTATAACTTAAATACATAAATCCTACATTCAAATCCCCCAGATGTCAGTTCTTAGTAAAGATCTGACATACAATGCTTTTCAGAAAAAAAGAATTAGTAGAAACCAACAGTTATTTTCACAGTTCATTATAATTCTCTCTAGATTCACCATGGAGGATGATAGAGAATGAGTGACTGCTGTAAGTTTCCATACCCAAAAGAAAGGGTCTGGAGCAGAAGAGAGTTGGATCTCATTAGGGAGACTCAGTAGGGCCACATGGCACAGAGACAACTAGATAGAGTGTTGAGTTGCAGCTCATTGCTGTAAGAGGAGAAATGAGGGAAAACTAACCACTTAAATGTTTTTTCCCAGCTGATGGACCTTGGCAGAGGACATCCCTGGTGCCAGAAACCAGATGAAGTGTGCTACAGTAGGATACTCCTCCAACCGATTCTCTAGGAGAACCTCAGATGCCAGTCCTCCCAGAGACCTGTCAGAACAGATAGACAACTGCTCATAAATGGGCAAGCTTGTGTCTGGCTACAAGAGAAGAGCTTTGCTGCAGCATGCCTGCTATGACTGATCAGTAGGAGTCTTCTCATCCTGCTGAATCATAGGATTTGCACAAGTCATGTCCACTCTTTTTCTAAATTGTTAGGGTATGCTAGATATGAGTAAATAAATAGAGCCATAAATCTGCTCCCTTTGGGAAAGAAGTCTATTTTCCAGTTTCCATTCCAGTCTCTGTGAGGTTGAAAAATCCCCAGAACCGCTCCTGAGATTTCAGGGTAGTCACATCTGAATCAGAACCCTAGAGCTCTGAGGGCACAGTGCAAGGCAAGTGGGGATGTAAATCTACAATGTTTCAGCATGCTGTGCACTAGATGTCCATGAAGATGCTGCTGCTGCTGCAGCAGCACACTAGAAGCTCTCTAGTGTGCACTGATGTACTGTGATTTGAAACAACACTACATCAGTGCACCATAGGGAACTTTTAGTGTGCAGCAGTAGGGTCCACCTGGACTGTTAAGAGTACTTGTCAGCTTGCCATGCAATAAGTATTTGTGTAGATGTGCCCGGATTTGACCTAGAATGCCAACCCATGTCTAAATGTACTCCAGATCCAAACACACATTCCTAGGCCTATCTCTAGTTAATATGGAATTAAAAATACTTTGCACTTCCACACCACGTTCTAGCAGAGGAACTTAAACCAGTGAATTGGTTGTTTCTACCCCAATTGCCAGAGCTGTCCCAGCTTCTAATGGGAGGAATGTATATGTCACAAATTCTCCTGGGTAGACCCCCGCTCTTACTCCTACTTCCCCACCCTAACTACTCTAGGTTATTGAAGGGCAGTCTCCGCCCTTGGGTTGGTGGGTAGGTAGGTAGGTGGTTTTGTTTCTCACCTAAGCTTCATCAGATCCTTTATGAGGCAAGGTGGGGGGAGAAATGGGAAGCATATTAGTGGGCCCCTTGTCTTAGGACTGCTGCAGTCTTCTCTGGCTGCCATTATTTCTTCATCAGCCCCCACCCTCTGTGATAATGTAGGAATCCACCTGAGCAGGGCTTTAAACTGCAATCAGGGAGAAGAGGGAGAGGCCACTCAAGGGCACTTTCATGTAAAAAACAAAAAAATAAAGAAAAATCAATTTTATTTTTTAAAAAGGCCATTTACTCACCTTCATTTTTATTAAAAGTCGTCAGTTAAAAAAACAAGTGTAGTCACACTTTAAGAGATTCTTAAATCTACCATAGTTTCCTATCTTTCCTTTATCTACTATTTAACTGTTTCAAAGATCTGTCACTCAGTCTGTACTGCTCTGATTATTTGCAGAATTGGGGCTTAGATTATAAAGTCTTTGGAGCAGGGAATGTTTTCATTTTGTGTCACATGCAGTGCTGAGTATATTGATAGAATTTACCAAATAATGGCATATATACCTAGTTCTCATATAAAATTATAAAAATTATAAAAACATTTCTTTTTGCATAATGATATTAAAACATAAGCTTTACATGCTAACATTTGTATTGACAATTTCAACTATCACTAGAGTTGAGGAAATAATTCCTGACCCCCTAAAATCATATGACAAATTACACCTTTTCCTCCCGGAATAGTCTTTGAACAAAATGCAAAATTATTGAATATTGTTAGTTATTTGAAATCTATGAATTTCTTCAGTGAATAATTCTTGGCCTGCAGATTGTTTGAGAGCAATTTGTTGTGAATATTTGTAATTCACAATACTGCCTTTCTTGCTTAGTTACAAAGGTCATATAATGAAACAAACAACGTGTGACTTATGTACCTAATAGTCAACACAGAGACAATTAAGTATTGCAAATTTTACAAATGTTACTATGTAGGAAACATACTATTGTTTATACTATATATTCCAATATATTCTCAAGCAGCAGAAACCCTGATTCCAGTGGGCTAACATCATGTTACACTGAAAAACTACCAACAGCCTAGATTCCCTTATTTACTAATTACATAGAAATTAGAAACTGATCTTGAAAACATCCCCCTACTAATGTATGATTGTCCCCACAGTATATGCTTAAGTGTCTTATACAGATGTCTCCTGTTCTGTGTATCACTAATAATGAACTGAGAAAACGAAGTTGAAAACCACTCCAGGTTAACAAGAAACCTAAATTATTTAGGTTTTCCTTGTTCCCTTCCTTTCCTTGTTACTCTCAGAAAAATTGTGTCAAAATAATACTGCAGTACCTTCATCCTTTGAAACTAGTTAGATGGTAGAAGTGGGTGGCACAGGCTTCAGAGCAGATTGAATGCTGCAGATTCAAAATTGCTAAGTTATTCCTGTCTCACTTTTGATAATACCTATGATCATAAGGGAGTAGTAAATAGTTCTGCTTATGATCACATTCCCTCTGACTTTCTACATATGCATTTTGCATTTATACATTCTTTTCTTTGTTGTCACAAAGCTGATTTCTGATACCTACCCTGGTAAGGCAAGTGAAACTTGTCCTATTCTTGACAATAGGAGATGGCTCATACCCTGGACTGTTTAGGCTTGAGGACAGGCAGGCAGGAACAGGAGAGGTGAAGATAATACCTACACACAGACCATCTTTTTGTTCTGTGTTTGCACAGTACCTAGCACAATGGGGTCCTGGTCCAGAAATAGGGCTCCTAGGTGCTATGGTAACACAAATAATAAATAAATAATAATAATAAAAACTTGGTCAAACTATTTGTCTCAAACTGTATTTCTTATGTTTGGCTGTTTTCTTCCATTCACAAATTGACCACTGACAAACTGGTTTTCATTTGTCTATTTTAAACAATATTTTGTATTGTGCTCATTCATAAATGGTCAAGTTGCCTTAAATATATATGGTCCCATGGATTTTACACAAACTGTTCAAAATGCATTTTCCTCATAGTATTTGGTATTCAGAATTTGCTATTTGAGCCATGTGGGTCAGCTAAGTCACAGGAATTCTTTCTGTTCTCTGATTAGATGACCTAAAGTTAGCACTTATGGCATGCATTTGCTCATTTTTGTATGAATACTTCAATTGATATGAATAAAAGTTTTTAAACCATCCTTTGTGGTTCCTTCAAATGGAAGGAATTAACCCCTTGTAGGTGTTTCCTAGCTATTCCTGCAAGGCTCTGCATGTTCTGTTACAGCAACCTGATTTGTGCAACCCACTAGATTTTGAGTTATCCTTGAAAAGTAAGTGAAAGATTCATCTAGGGTAAAATGCAGTTGTTCAGCTCTTAAACAGAGTGAAGTTTTATGTAGGTAAAATACACAGTGCTCTAAACTCTGCTCTGGCTACTTGTTCCTTTCTGAGTGAAATTCATTTTTTGTTTACCATGTCTAAGTCCCTAACTGGTGTGGGACTGGTTATCAGAGGGACTGCCTCTGAGCCATCACACAAATTATGATCCACTGACTCATTCTTACTCTTGGTTTCTGGATGGGCAGGGCCAGTGCTACCACTGCCTCATTCTTACTCTTCATGATGGGCAGGGCCGGTGCTACCATTTAGGCAAACTAGGCGGTTGCCTAGGGCGCCAAGATTTGGGGGCGCCAAAAAGCAGTGCCACCAATTTTTTTTACAGCGTTCCTATGCCTCCTCCCCGAGCGCGCGGTAACCGCTCCACTTCTCCTGCCTCCCAGGCTTGCAGCGCCAATCAGCTGTTTGGTGCCACAAGCCTGGGAGGGGAGGAGAATTAGAGCAGGGGCGGCGTGCTCGGGGAGGAGGCGGAGCAGAGGTGAGCTGGGGTGGGGAGGTGCCGCCTGGCTCTGGGGGGGAGCTGAAACGGGGGGGGGCGCCTCAGGGTAGAGAGGGGGCAGGGAGCTGCCACAGGGCTGGGGGTGGGG